>NW_027644608.1:0-64043 GCF_032717465.1 Coenobita brevimanus
GAGGATATTATGGAAATAAAACCTTCCATGCAGTAAAAGACAGGAAAGCTTGTGTCTTTTGTGGTGAACAACATTCCAGTGTATTTTGTCAACACTACCCTGATTATGCTTCTAGAGTAGGGAAGCTTCAGGAACTGGGGTGTTGTATAATCTGTATGAACTCTGAACATACAAGCCACAGACTGTAAGACTACCTTAAATCTTTGCTTTAAATGCAAAAAGATCATCATCATAGTGTTTTCATGGCCCTAGGCATGAAAATTGAGGTCTTTAAACCTGCAAGCGTCAATATGACAATTGCAAAAGGGACTGCTCCATTAGTAATGCCAGCTGCAGTACCAATAGCAGATGTGAAAGTATTGTTTGAGAATAGAAACCAATTAGTATGTACCCTGTTTGATACGGGTGCTCAGAAAACTTTCATTTCTGCAGACATTGTGAAGAAATTAAAGTTACCAGTTATCAAGAAGGTAAATCTAGCCATTATGGATTCTTGACAACTAGGAAGGCTCAGTCTTTTGATTTAGTTAGACCTGTAATACAATTAGGGCAGATATAAATGCCGTATAACAGCAGCTGTGCTTTGATACTATGGAGACAAGTATATACATAAAGGGATTGAAGGAAACCTCTGATCATTTGCAAAAGCTCAGGGATAAAGTTGGCTAAACAGAATGTGGAATCAGATACTGTGGGTCCCATAAAAAATGATAATTGGTTCTGATTATTGTGGAAGATTCCTACATAGGATCTTCAAAAGGAATAAGGTATAGTTGTTCAAGAGTCCAGGAGGTAAACTTATTATGGGTCAGCTGTCTTTTCCAAAACAAGTTGAATGGAGAGGCCAAACTAGTAGACTCTAGTCTTTGTTACCCCCACACAGTCATTGATGGTAGCTAGAATAGGTGCAGAATTAGAACCTACTCAGATAAATGACTTGTTGGATGAAAACATTGAACCTGTACACAAACTGTGGGACCTAGACAGTGTAGGTATACACTCTATAGAACCAACCCCCGAAGATAAAATCAACACAATTTGTATAATCAGTCTGTGGAAATTTAAGTGATGGACAGTATTGGGTAGGATTACCATGGAAACTACAACCACTCAGAGTTACCAACAAATTACCAAGCAGCAAAAGCTCAGTTAAATTCTCTTCTAAGAAAGTTGAGAGATAAACCAGAATGACTGGATCCTATATGATAATATTATATGGGATCAATTGAAGAATAAATTTATAGAAGAGGTAGAATACCCTGTTAACTACAAAGAAGGACACTATTTACCACATCATGCTGTAAGCAAGGATTCAGTAACTACTCCCATATGGATAGTATTCAACTGTAGTAGTAAAGCGTCCAAGGGATCAGCTAGTTTTTGAATGATTGCCTATAATTTTAACTCGCTGAATTAACAGAGAAGTTAGGGAATGTGTTATTAAGATTTAGAGAGAAACCTTACGCTTACACAGGCCAGAGCATTAGTAAGGCCTTTCTCAGAATAGGACTGACGAGATGATGATAGGAAATTTACAAAATTCCTCTGGCCTCATGATCCTCAAAATGAGGATAGTCTATTGAATACTGCTGTTTCCGATCGGTGCTCTTTGGCTCTTGTGCTAATCCTTTCCTACTTTGCAACCACTTTAAAGCATCATTTTGGAAATGCCAAATGTCCAGAAATAGGGCAGGCTTTTTTTATATGGATAATTTTGCAAGGTGATTGCTGATACAGAAATCGGAAGTCTTGAAGGCTTATGAAGCATGGTAGCCAATTCCGAATGATGTGGAAGGCAAATTTTAGCCGTTACAGAGCTGGAATACAAATTCACCGCTTTTGAGGAATAAAATACAAGAGGACTATCCAGATTTTGGACATTCCCAAAACTCAAAATGTGTTAGGGTCTTAACTGGGATACAAGCAGCCGATGTAATAAGTTTGAAACCAATTAAGTTCTCTGATGTCACTTCCTCACAAAGAGAGTCCTTGTTAAGTCAGGTTTCCAAGCTATTTGACCCATTAGGAGTTGGTCAGTCCAATAGTTATTAGGGGCAAAATGTTTATTACAGAGAAGGCTTTAAGGCGAGAAAAGTTGAACTGGGACACTGAATTAGGTGAGACATATGTGGAACAATGGGAACAGATTAGAAAGGAGTTTGAAACTACATCAAGCATATGTATTCCCAGGAAAATAAATAGTAATGAGAAGTCGCACTTACACATATTTTGTGATGCTTCTCAAAGGGCCACAATGGAGCGGTAGCATTATTGCGCAACAGGAGAGGATAGTAAGATTATAATGTCCAAAGCCAGAGTTGCGCCAATTAAAGAAAGAACCCTACCTCAAAATGGAATTGGCTTCCATAGAAGTAGTGAACTCAATTACTAGGTATATAACCATTACTCTTGATACTCAGTTTGAGGATATTTACATATGGACTGACAGTGAGATTTGTTCTTTACTGGATAGGGAAGAAGAATAGTAAAATTCCTTTCTTCCGTAATAGCAGGTGAAGACTATTAAAGAGCTGTCTTCCAAATTTAAAATTCATGCATGTGTCCTCCTAAACAAAATCCAGCCTTGATCTGCTCTCAAGAGGCTCGACCGTAAGGAGGACTGATCAAAGATAATTTGTGGATTTAAAGGTCCTAAATGGTTACTCACGTAAGGATTGGCCTGAACAGAAACAGTACAGTATTGCTGAGATTAGTGCAGTGAACTTGGATCCTGTAGTACCTGAGCCAGAAGTGATTGACATCAGCTGATTTTCATCAATAAGACTAACTTCTAAATACTACTAAATTGGTTGTTGAATTTTTGAATAAGAAGGTGGGGTTTCAGAAATTAGAATCCCCTAGAATACTGGCTGAAAAGAGTACAAAGAAATTCTTACGAGGAAATATATGTAAACTTTTAGGCCAAGACCACTGGAAAAGGGAATAAGCTTGATGAAGAATTTAGAAGCGTTTGTTCTTAGAACCGGAAAAGGGTCTGATAAGATGTCGAGGCCGATTGGTAGGAAGGCTGACTTTGCCCATCCAAACCAAACATCCCATTTTATTACCTATGAGTGGGTTACTTTGTACAACTTATTATAAAGGAAGCCCATGATTCCACTCTCCATGGAGGTGTACCGCAGACCTTAGCCCAAAATTTCGAGAAAGGTACTGGATTCCTAAGGGTAGACAGGTTATTAAAAAATATCTCAAAAACTGCATCATTTGTAGGAGGTATGAGCAGAGACCTTTTAACTACCCTGGACCACCAGCCCTACCGAAGGAAAGGGTGTGCATAAGTCACGGCCCTTCCATATAACAGGAGTGGACTACACAGAGGCTATAACAATGTTACGGGTGAGGAAACTCCCCAAAAAGATTTACATTTGTTTATTTACTTGTGCCTACACAAGGAGCGAGTCTATCTAGAGCTAGCGGAAGACCTAGGCCTCTGAGACATTCCTCAATGTCTTTCACAGATTTGCCGCTAGAAGGTCTTGTCCTGGCAAGTTGATAAGCGACACAACGGAGACAGGCCTTCGTTGGAGCAGCTCCTTTACTGTTGAACATAATGAACGACCCGAAAGGGATTAGAAGCTTCGGCGACTGGGAATCAGAAATTGTATTTGGCAGTTCGCAGCTCCAAGAGCTCCATGGCAAGAAATGGATTTACCGAAAGAATGATTGGTATTGTCAAGAACTGCCTGAGGAAAACATTACATAGAACTAAGATCACGAGAGAAGATTTAAGAACAGTAATAACTGAAATTTAAAGCCAGGATTAATAATAGACCTCTAACTTACTTCAAGATGACACTAGCAAATTCGCTAGAGGCCTTAACACCGGCTCACATTTTGTTACATGGCAGGGAAGCTCCATCCAATGCCTTGTGTGTGGATATCCAGGAAGAAGTTGAATGATCCTAACATAGAAACTAATGATTTAGGACAACACCTTCGGGGAGGGATATCAACGTCTGAAAAGGAGTGCTGGATACAAGGAATGAACATTGGAGTGAAGAATGTATCTATCTTTTTGAGCCTACGCGAGAGGTTTTATGGAGCTCAAGCTGCCAGCAACAAATCAGTTATTAACATAGTGGAGATGTTGGTCTTAGTGAAGACTGAACAGCCAAGATCCCAGTATTGCCATTAGCTAAAGTGATCTCCACACACCCAGATTCTGAAGGGGTGCTGAGACTCGTAAAAATAAGAATGCAGGGGACATACCAGTATAAAAACCATTGATAAACTGGTACCCCTATGAGTTAACGCAGCCACTCCGGATTCTGGGAGAGAATGGTGAAGATCAAACGGGTCAAGAGAAGTATGTCAGCGACCTAGTAGGAGTTTCCTGCAGCAGAGGGTTCTCGAGAATTATGGAGAGAACTTTCTTTGGCCTAAGGGTCATATTACATGATACAACGTATCATTTTCCGCCCCCAAAACTGTGTGGAAATATTTTCCCCCAGAGCAGTTGCGCTCTCTAAATTTATCATAGTTATCCCTGGTTAAAGGCAGAGGACGTAGAGACTTATTTATTAATTATTCAAGCGGTTTTAATAACCCAGAAACGACGTGCTCTCTTAAATAATTCTTGTTATTGATAAATTAAATGCTACTGCATTTAACCCCCGTGGACAACTATGCATTGTAAATACATGTATTTATGTGCATATTTTCCACTGACCTAAGCTGCGTCTGTGCGATAGGTGACGTGGCAAGCAGGGAAAGATTCCCCTGTTAAGGCAGAGGTGGAATTAAGATATTTACATAGTTAAAGGGAATAATTGGTCTAACTTTAATTTAAGTGGAACTAAGATTAATTTGTTAGATTTGCCACTGTACATATCATGACGTAATTTGACTGTATTAGTACTGTAAATAACTAAAAGTTGGCAACCTACCATTCTATGAGGGAGGTAGAATTGCCGCGTTCACTCACTCTGCTCCTAGCTCTCGATGGAGATTATGCACAGTTGTACATACACACCATAAGGACGCTTGCTTCCCAAGCTTAACGATACCAGGCAGCCTCATCGTCATCGGTTAAAACGATCACTCCCTCTTCATATAGCTAAGTAACACTTTACGAATTGGCCAATTCAAGGGGGATTAGCGAAGAAGATAAAGATAGAAGATAGTATTGTAGGTGTGAGTTAAATTAGCTCTAATTTACGTATCACCTAACTCTGAGACTTGTTTGATTTACTTTCTAGACAACTTTAGGGAAGAGTAACTTTTTGACCGCCACGAGTTGTGTAGCGAAAAGAAGGAGTAGTGGCTCTGCATGGGCGGTGTCCCGGCAGGGATAATTGACTTGGATACATTTAACATTTCTCACATTTTGGTGCCCAGAAAGAGGGCCCCCGATTTGTTTACCAGAACTAATCAACATTTTTCACAGGGGGAAGTGATGGAGGAACAGCACTGGAATCGTCTAAGGTAGAATTGGAGGTGAAAGTCTGTGCAAGAAGAGGAATCTGCTTTATCGAGCAAGAAGAAATAGCTACAAGAACCATCATGAGTAGAAAAGAGGAGGGAAGGATGATGAGGTAAAGTTGTTAGAAAGATTTTTGGCAAGATGCCAGAAGGAGCTGGGGAAGAATTCGAGTTGGAGAGTTGAGAGCATTTAGTACAGGATGAGAATTAGTTTTTAGTAGAGCAGAAGAACAGACTTAGCAACGATTCTAGGCAGAAACGTAAAGATGATGAGATTCAGGGGTGGGTTGGCTCTGGTACCTTTTGTGAGGCCCTCTCCTTGTTACAGACAGCATTAGAACAAGCGTGATTAAACCAAAGGCTTTCTTGCGTTAGTCAAAGGATATGAGTAGGGAATCAGTATGCTTTCCATGCCCGAGAGCATAACCTCCGTAATGCACACAAAGGCACACTCAGATGGCTCCCAGAAGCCATGGAAGCAATAATCATTCCAGGGAAAATCAGAGAAGTACTACCTGAGGGCCTCCCAGTCTGCGGCTCCAAAATGCCACAGACGACGTTTCCCCTGGAGGGTCCACAGGCCGCACCGGGAGGGATAGGACAGGTTAAGGTAATAAGGTTGTGATCGGAGGAGCCCAACGGAGAGAAAAGATTAACAGAGTAAGCAGTAAAGGATTGAGTTGTGAGGAAGAGGTCAAGTATGTTGGAGCTCTCTCCAAGGCGGTCAGGGATACGGGTAGGGTGCTGCACAAGCTGCTCTAGGTCATTAAGGATAGAAAAGATGTAGAGCTTGTTCACCAGGTGGATCCCGTGAAAGGAGAGGAGAGCCAAAGGTGGTGGTGAACATTGAAATCTCCAAGAATGGAGATTTCAGAGAAAGGAAGAAATGGATAGAATGTGTTCCATCGTAGAAGTAAGATAGTCGAGAAGAATTTTGATAGTCAGTAGAATTAGGGGATAGAAAGTAAACAGCACAGATATATTTAGTCAGAGAGAGGAATGACAGGAAAGCCGAAGCCAGGGGGAGTGTGGAGAATTCAGAAGAATCAAGTTCAGGAACACGAGGAGCAAGGGCATAGAGTCGTTGCGTATATATACTACAACAGTTTCACCTTTGGCTTTGAAATGAGTATAGAGAAAGTAAGGAGGATACAGAAAAAGTGGTTTGCTGTCAGTTGCCTCAGACAGCTGAGTCTCCGTTAAGGAAAAAGAAATTGAGGTTTAGAGGAGGAGAGAGTGGTGCTTTCAACAGAGCGAAAGTTAGAGGAAAGGCCGCAGATACAAGTTGCAGAAATGAAGAAGAAGAGAGTCAGACAGTGGTTCCAGAGCACCTGTGGAGTCACTCTACCGGGAGAGGGGGCAGATGGTGGGGAGGCATTTATGGTCCCCCCCTGTGGGGAATTCCGAGGCTTGATAAAACGACGCCATTTTTGGTAAATTTTGAATAGGAAGTGTAGTGTGTACTGTGTATGTAGTTAGTTGGTGAAGATAGTTAAGAGAAATTTTGTACTGGAGAAGCATGCTGGCCCCCACTCTCTGGTGTGTAACTGAGACACTGACAAAGTCTCAGCAAAGGGGGATGGTCAGGAACTAGTCCTGAGGGCTGATGAAACGTGGAGCTCCAGCACTCCCTGTCATCAGCTTTCCATCCACCTCAGGAGTACTGCCACTGTTCGACTGGTGCTACAGTCTACTCCTCTAAAATCTCATGGTCCACTGTGCATCTAAAATATATGTGGAAAAACTCCAGACTGTAGCAGGAACTGAGACGTTTTCTCAAAGCAAGAGGAATATCCTGCCTTTAAATATTTGGGTCACTGATCTCCTGGCCCCATAAGATTTTGCCCATACAGTTCTTACTATTATTAAGGGTATAATGGATAGAATCAGTGGCTTACCCAGAAAGTTGAAAAGGGAGGAGCCTTTTTTTTTTTTTTTTATCTTTTTTAACTGTGTCAGCCCATGACTTTGGCTGCAATAAGCCAGCCCGTACAGCTGGGGGTTCAGGGGGTGCTTGCTAGCGCTCCCCCTGCCCCCCCTGAGAAAATTTTGCATTTTGGTCAATTTTATGATCATTTTGAGGTCATATGGAATGGGTATACCACATAAATATAGGATATTCTAAAGTCATTTTTAAGTTACTCTGTGCCACTTGAGTTAAGATTCGAAGTTTCTCCAATAACCTTATACTACTTCAAAATTCAAACAGCTCACATTTCGATTAAACAACTTTACAATTGTACATTAACCCAATAACAAATATTATATATATATATATATATATATATATATATATATATATATATATATATATATATATATATATATATATATATATTGCAAAAGGGCGGGGCCATGGCAGGCATGCCTCCCCCCTTCAGTACCGCCATTGGATAGAATCATGTCCAGGATTTGCCAAACGAAAGATTACAAATCTTTGGAAACTGTATGATAAACTTTTCCAACAACTGAGATTCAAATCACTTGGTAAAAATGTGCTGAATGCAAACGCACAGTAAGCTTTCATGGTTTTTAAAATGTAAAGCCCAGTGGAGAACTTTTCGGTTGTAAATCTCATTTAGAGCATCAGTAAAATATCTAAGATGAATATAATACTGGTATAATAATCCTTTATGCATGAGTAAAAATCCCAATAGGAATTTTTCTAAAGGAAGGTACACCAGCTCTGAGAGCGGATAAGTGACCCCACGTTATTTAGTGATCCGGCGAACAGGCTGGCAAGCTTCTTTTAGGAGTTTTCAGGGGCTCTGGCCTCAGACAGCTGAGTCTCACTGAGGAAGACGTAGAGGTTTAGAAAAGAGAGGTGGTGTTCAACAGAGAGAAAGTTAGAGGAAAGGCAGCAAATGTTTGGCACCAAATGAAAAAGAAAGTGTGATTCCAGGCATCTTGCTTGCTCATCACAGGGAGAGGAGCCGATGGTGGGAGCTTTGATGGTGCCAGCTGCATTGAGTAGGAAGAGTTTGGCCAACTCGGTTTCAGACCTCACTTAGCGCGGTCACCTGTGACTGGCCGAGAACCGGTCAAGCTGACATACGAGGCGCCATATTGCATCCGCACCTCACCTCCTCACTTCCCTGACTGCCGTAAGAAAGCATATGAGATCAAGGGGAACGATTACACTTTTCTATGGCCAACTCACCTGCTATATACCGCTACTTGACCACGAGCTGGTATACTGTGCAGCCTGGCGATGTTCTAACCACACAGGCATTAAGTACGATACTGCACACAGGTTTCCTAGAGATCCCACAAGCAGAAAAGAATGGAAATTAAGGAAGTCCGCCGGAAAGCACTGGACACTACACAACAATTCCTATTTGTGTTCTGTGTGTAAATCTCTTCTCATTCTCTCAAATCTTTTTTGTTCATCCGTCTGTGTATCTGTCTCTCAAGATTCCTGTGCGTTCTAACTATTGCTGGAGACTGAGACGTACTGGAAAGCTTTATTAGAATAGGTAGTTACTTATTTGTTTTCAGTTCGGTTTCATGCAAACTAAGAAATATATATATATATATATATATATATATATATATATATATCATATATATATATATATATATATATATATGTATATATATATATATATATATATATATATATATATATATATATATATATATATACAAGACCTGTACCGGAAATAAAAGGCTTGGGGGTTGATATTTGTGCACTTTATTATTGTTTTCGTACTCCCGGTCGGTGACGTTTAGATGCAAGATGGCGCCCAGTATAGCGGTTGGTCAAACTCTTCCTACTTTATGGCGCTGGATGGTGCCCCCCCCCCCGCCTACCTGGGGACTCAGGCTCTTGGTGAATGGATGCCATTTTGTTGTTGTAGAATTTGCGGATAGGAAAGTGTAGTGTGTAAAGTATATGCAGTTTGGTGCTGGCAGTTAAGAGGAACTTAGCAAGAAGGAAGCTAAATACAAGAGATAAGCATTTGAATAAGCATACAAATACTTCAGATTTTTAAGAATACTGAAAACGAATCCAAAAGAAACAGTGTTAAATTCAAATGTGAATGCTAATACAATCTGAAAGAATTAATCGAAATGCATTCATAAATATTTTTCATTCAAGAATAACCTCTATCTATACTGTGTATGAGGTAGACCTGTAGCACCAGTCGAGCAGGGCAGTACTCCCAAGGTGGATGGAAAGCTGATGACAGGGAGAGCTGGAGCTCCCTGTTTCTCAGCCCCTCGGGACTAGGTCTCAAATCCATCTCCTCTCTTTTGCTGAGACTTTTTCAGTGTCTCAGTAACACAGAAGAGTAGGCCAGCATGCTCTCCAATATAAGTTTGTTCTCTATCAACACCAAACTACATGCACAGTACACACTTCACTTCCCTTTCCCAAAATTTAAAAATCGGCTTTGAGCAGCACTATACATTGGCCTCGAAGTCCCCATAGGAGGGGGACCATACAAATGCCCCCACCTTTCCGCCCCTTCCGGTGACAACTCGAGCTGCCTGAAACCACTGTCTGACTGCTTCATTTCTACAACAATCCCGCGGCCTTTCATCTAACTTTCGCTCCTGTTAAGCACCACCTCTCCTCCTCTAAAACCTCACCTTCTTTTTCTAACTGAGACTCAGCTGTCTAAAACAACTGACACCAAACCCTTTTTCGTATCCTCCTTCTTTCTCTATACTCATTTCAAAGCCAAAGGTGGATGTTGCATATATATACACAACGACCTTAATCTTGTTCTCGTGTTCCTGAACTCGATTCTTCTGAATCCCTCACTCTACACGGCTTTCCTGTCGTCTCTGACTAAATATATCTGTGCTGTTTACTTATCTCCTAATTCTACTGACTATCAAAAATTCTTTGCCCATCTTACTTCTACTGTAACTAACACATTCCTATCCATTTCTCCTTCCTCTGAAATCTCCATTCTAGAATTTCAATGTTCACCACTCACTTTTAGCACTGTCTCCTCTCCTTTCACTGATCCACCTGGTGAACTAGCCTGCACACTTTTCTATCCTTGATGACCTAGAGCAGCTTGTACAGCACCCCTCTACCCGTATCCCTGACCGCCTTGGAGAGAGCTCCAACATACCTGACCTCCACCTTTGCCCTACTAATCCTTCTGCTTACACTGTTAAACATTTCTCTCCGTTGGGCTCCTCCCGATCACAACCTTATCACCTTAACCACTGTCCTATTGCTGCGGTAGCAGGCCTATGGACCCTCCAAAGAAACGTCGTCTGTGGCACTTTGGAACTGCGGATTGGAAGGCCCTCAGGCAGTACCTCTTTGATTTTCCCTGGAATGATTAGTTGCTTCCTATGGCCGGGAGCCATCTGAGTGTAGCCTTGCGACATTACAGAGATTCAGACATGGAAGCATACATTCCTTTCTCTGTACACCCCTCTGACTAATGCAAGAAAGCCTTAGTTTAATCACGCTTGTCCTAATCCTGTCCGTAACAAGGAGAGGGCCTATAAAAGGTACCACTGGAGCCAACCCACCCCTGAATCACATCTTTCATACGATTTCAGCCAAGAATCGTGCTAAGTCTGTTCTTCACGCTTTGTTAAAAATAATTTCACATCCATACTAAATGCTCTCAGCTCTCCAACTCGAATTCTTCCCACTCACTTTTGGCACCTTGCCAAAAACCTTTCTAACAACTTTACCTCATCCTTCCCTCCTCTTTCTTCTCTGATGGCTCTGTAGCTATTTCTTCTACATGATAAAGCAGATCTCTTCGCTCAGACTTTCTTCTCCAATTCCACCTTAGACGATTCTGGTGCTGTTCCTCCATCACTTCCCCCTCTGACTTCCCCTCATGGCTGACATTAAAATTTTTCAGCTGATGTATTTTCATGCCATTGCTGGCCTCAATACTAATAAGGCATATGGGCCTGATGGAGTCACTCCACTGTTGTTCTCAAGATCTGTGATTCTGTGCTTACACCCTGCCTAGGCAAGCTCTTTCACCTTTGTCTATCAACTTGTATCTTTCTTCTTTGTTGGAAGTTTGCCTCTCATTCAGCCAGAATCCCAAAGAAAGAGGGTGACCATTCCCAACTCCCTCTAACTATCGTCCAGTTGCTTTAACATCCTGTATCTCAAAAGTTTTTGAGTCAATTCTTAATAGAAAAATTTTAAAGACATCTTTCCTCTCACAACCTTCTTTCTGATCGTCAGTATGGGTTCCGTCAGGGATGCTCCACTGGCGATCTTCTCACCTACCTTTTGGGCAGACTCCTGGTCATCCCTCCTTTTCGGGACTTTGGCAAAAGCTTTACCATAGCATCTTGACATCTCTAAGGCTTTCGATCGAGTCTGACATAAATCTTTAATTTCTTCTAAACTGCCCCTCTTACGGTTTCTATCCTTCTATCTGTGCCTTCATCTCTAGCTTCGCTTTCTGGTCGTTCTATAGCCGCTGTTGTAGACGGTCATCGTTCTTCTCCTGGATCTTATCAACAGTGGTGTTCCTCAGGGCTCTGTCCTATCACCAACTCTTCTTCCTTTTTATTCATCAATGACCTTCTAAGCCTAACCACATCTAACCCTATCCACTCTAATGCTGATGACTCCACCCTTCACCTTTCCATTCAGTTCCCGCCATACGTCCATCTCAGCAGTTACTTCTAACAAACAAGGGATGAGGCTATGGCACACCTATAATGTCTGACTTGGCTCGTATCTCTGACTGGGGTAAAAACAATCTGGTTGTTTTTTATGCATCAAAGACCTCAGTTTTTACACCGATCAACCCGACAAAATCTTCCACAGATATACCCACTATTGTTTTAATAATATTCCAGCTTAATCCTGCATCATCCTTGAACATGCTTGGGGTTTCATTTACTCGGGACTTATCTTGAAAAGATCATATTGCCAGATCTCTAGCAGCAAACTCTCATCCCTTTTCTGTCCAACTCTCTAATGCAAGAGTTAAGCGTTACTCCCGGTCTTTCATTTTGTACTAGCAACAGGTCAACTTCTGGAATTGTCTCCCTCTGCTCTGTATTTCCTGCTTCCTACATGATCTCCAGTCTTTCAAACGCAGTGTAGTCCAGGCATCTCAAAATGAGTCGGATCTTGAATTTCCCCAGTTCTTTCTTGTATTTGGTTTTCTCATGGAAGGAACAACAATTGCGGTCTCGCGGCCTTTGGTTCCTTCTTCCTCGTAAAAAAAAAAAAAAAAAAAAATAAACAATGACCGTACTAAAACTATCCACTGGTAAAATGACTTTCAGACTTGTGTCAGTATTTAGTACCGCCAGGATACTCAGACTTGTCCCGAGTATAGCAGTGCTGGACATTTTAGTGTGTTTTCCTTTGTAGGCTAGATACAGTAGAAATACAACTTAAGATATCATACTAACTCTAAGTCTCTAGTAGTCTCATCTTGTATGCTTCACTTTTATTCTTCAGAGGAGTTTAAAGAATCTCTGAATACCCTTTGGATGTGAAGCAAAATGGTGATACTGTGCAGCTATTCCAAATTTCCATGGTAATGTGGACAAGAAGAGCTGATGGAAGGCAACTAAGAACGAGGTTTTTGATAAATTCATCGTAATGTACATGGAAACAATAAGCACTGCTGGTAAATCAACTGAAGAATGGTATTTTGAGGAAAGGTATTACTTTTTTATATATAAGCAAGAATTGCAATTACTTCCTTCATCCACAAAGCATTCTTGGATACTACTGCACCCTCCAAGAAATGTCCATTTGCTGTTAAATGAACGATGGCATCTTTAATGTCTGCTATCACTAAGCCTACAACGCTCACTCCTGCTCGTCCTCCCACTAATATTAAATGCATGCGTTCCACTAAAGCAGAGGAGGCTGGAACGCTTAGATGGTGCTTGGCTAGTCATGACAGATGTGGATAATCAATCTCACATGGACTTTTCCTGAATTGCAGTGGATGCTGCTTTCCGAGAGAGTGCAACTGCAAAGCGTGAAGTGGGCAGAGATGTGGTTGACTAGGGAGTGTGGGCATAAAGCTAAACGAAGTTTTTTTTTTCTTTCTTTCTTTTTACCTGGCACTGGGGAAGAGTAGATCTCTTTAATTAACTTTTTTGTGAATTTACTGTGTCAGATGTAGTATTCTGTTGCAATCTCTTTTCCATTTCTTACGTTAACAGCCTATGCATGTAAAGTCACATGTACCTGGATTAATTAATGCACCAATTAAGTTTGAATCTGGGGTCTAAGGTGCAGTAGCTTGAACTGAAGTCAGTCGAGTTTGGATAGACGGTTTAAGTTTCCAGTACAAAATGACTCATTGTATAGTACCTTGACTTTGCATGTTACTTTGGACTTAGATTTCAGCCTTGTGACACATGTGGTATGACATCATTAGGTGTAACAATGTTCTTACTTTTGTGTGAAATTTTTTTGCTTCAGCCGAAAGATGCCAAGACTGCTACCAATTCAGTATGCACAGACTGATCGTGATAAAGTAGGCCTAGCTACTGTAGTCTCTAGCTTATGCAATTTTCAATATGGACTTAATCACGTTAACTTCAGAAGTCCACCGTGTTGGTAGTAGCTGCTGTCTGAGGTCTGACCTCTCCTTCTCTAGTAAATATTATGTTGGATAAGTAGATTTTTCTGGAATTTGCTTACTAGAGCAGGATACCTTTAATACACTCTTATGTAGATCCAGTGTCCGTGATTGCATCTTTACAACTTACGCTGCATGTGTGAGAAAAACAGGGGTCATGTCCAGACATGAAACACTGAATACATCATTTCAAGCGTTCTGTAACATCTTGAGATTCATTATCTCGATTCTGAGTCATTCTCTGAACTACTGGCAGACCTATCCTCTTGCAGAAATATGAATTGTTTCTCTTTGGGACTTGGGTCCGAACTAAAGTGAAAGCTTTAATCATGCTACTGACGCATTGTCTGGGATTACATAAGAGCCTATTTTGTCATTGAATTTAATTAAATTAATTACACACCCCAAAAAGAGCAAGTTAGATATTACTCTGGAGGTTGATAACCTGTGCAAATCTCCGACAGGATAATAGTGCACTGCGTGTAGCTTTCAGTCACGTAAGAAGTGAGTAGTCACTCCTAGAGAGCTACGCCATTTGTCTGTTACTCCACATATCTACAATAATAATAATATGTGCAAAAAAGAGGTTTCATTATAGAAATTGTGCTTTATATTGGAGCTCTTCATACCACTTGTTTTTAAGCAGAGAAGTATTTGACAAATGTACTTATTAAATCCTTAAATCTCCTCTGCTTCTACAACTGACAATGGACTTTGTATCAGAGGTCCAGAAATCAAGGTGACAGTTTTGCCAGTTAATAAGCTACTAGCGTGGGCGTGAAAGTTTGAGGTGTTCTGTTTCCTTCGAGGTAGATGATACTGTGGATTGGGCCATACATGTGCATGGAGAAGGACCAGCGTCAGACCTTTGCAGCAGCAACGATGCATGAATACACTGAAGATAATGAGAAAGAAAACCATAGCTCTAATAACACTGACTAAAGGCTTACATCCACAATGTGTTTGCAGATGTCTACAACCCAAAGGATGAAATTTATCATGTACTGTAGCAATGGAAATTTGCCCGCCTATAAAGCGCAGTGTGCAGAAGAAACAGTACAGAAAACCACCATAATGAAACTGGCTTACCGTAATGATAAATTTAGCTATTTCATGTGATTTTCAACGAGTTCAACATTATTCGAATTATATATATATATATATATATATATATATATATATATATATATATATATATATATATTTATATATATACAGTATATATATATATATATATATATATATATATATATATATTAATATACTATACAGTATATATATATATATATATATATATACATACATATATATACATATATATATATATATAATATATATATATATATGTATTTTTTTTTTTTTTCATAACAGGGAACTGAAGTTTTTTCTTCCAGTGTACTACTAAACCTCAACTTCTAGCCATCATTAAGTCACACCTAAAATAATCAATGCCTAATGTCGCCTTCTATTAGCAAAAATGTTATAAAATTGGTAGTCAACAAATAGCTTTTAATTTTAGTACTTGTAATAACCTCCAGATCTAATTATAGTTACCCCTTATGACCTGGATTCCATCATTTTGATGGCACAACTTCCTCCCTTTTCTCACCAGTTACTCCTAATAATCGTAATGCATATCCCTTTTCCACTAGTCTTATCTTTTGAGACTCGTGAGACTTGGTCCCTCTCCTTTTTATGAGAGATCCCACTCCCTTTCATGGGGTGCCCCACCCCCACTGCATGATATATATACTCCGTACTGAGTTGAGGAAATGAATTATATTAAAAATCCACCTCTTTGAAAAGGATTATAGTATTACTGTCCTTTTCCATCACGTGTATACCCGTAGACACATGCGGGGAAAAAAAAAGTTTAAGTCCTCAACTATGAAGGAGACCAGCAGTCCATTGTTTAACCTCACTTGCGCCCTGCATCCCTGATATGGGATTGAACTAGGGTATTTCAAAATCTCAATAAAGAAGAGAACCCCAGGGTAGGTATTTGTGAGTTTGTTGGTGGCACGACTATGAGCCGACAGGCGGAGGATGGTAAGCTTAACGCCTGTCCAGCAAAATCCCCTCACACCAAAGAGCTCTGGGCGCCAAGGGGTTAAACACTGACAAATCAACCAGCTTCTTTAACCTCCTTGCGCTTCCGCGTTCCTCGATATGAGACGGAACTGGGTACCTGTATTTTCAAAATTTAATAAAGAAGGCCCAGGGGTAGGGACCTATGAGCTTCGTGGGACTATGAGCTGTCACATGGAGGGCAGTATGCCTAGCACCCTTCTAGCAAAATCCCTCGCACTTTAGGGAGCTCTGGGGCGCTATTAGGGGTTAAGAAATATTATGCCAGAAAATGAGCAGATGAACTGCAGCTTCAGGTGTTGCAGTAGGTTAGGAGAGGTAGCTGTTCCTGAAGCTGAAATGATTTTTTGTCACCATATTTACAGGGCACTCAGATGGCACCACTTCTGTTCGTCTTAGGGGGATGATGAAATGTTCGCACACCACTGATGACTGCTTAGATGACATTTTATAATAATGTGGATATGGTTAAATGAACCGTAGGTTACTCAGAAGGATGCCCAGTAGTCAACCTCTGAATTAAAATTACCAGAACTTGGAGAGGGCATAAGAGTATTAAATTGAGTAATACGATTATCCATGCACAATTAGAACTTCTGACTCCTCTCACAGTGATTACGCTCATCAACTTAACAGCCTGTGGTGGAAGACCTGCAAGGGTTCGAAGAGCCCAGTGAGGTAAAAGATTGTGGGCGGTCTGATCCCCTTGTGCCTATGCCCCACTCGCTCCAGCCTCTGTGAGGCGACTGGAAAAGTGTCGGTGCTCCCTCAATAGCAGTCAGGGTCAGCCTGTTGGACCCCATTAAGTTAGGATACAAGATTAAGGACTTGTGTATTTTCAGGGCACTGGCTGCCATGAATAAATAAACCGAAAATTATTATTATTACTATTATCATTATTATTATTATTATTATTATTATTATTATTATTATTATTATTATGTGTTAGTCTTTTTGTAGTCAATAATATAGGCAGATTTTATCAAATTAACTTAGTCATTAGAAAAAAAATTACTGATTGAAGCTAAGAGGGCGAGTGTTAGTGCTCCTAATCTCGGCTCTACAATTTCATTAACTCACCCACTCACAAATTCAAGCTCAACAATGTATCTCTCTGTTTCAGTGACAGAAAACAGAGCCACTCGCTGACTAATATCTCGATATCTCACCTGTCTGTACTCCATACCAATGCTATACTTCAGACAAACAGTACCAGCTCAGGCATACTGGATATATTGAGCAACACACAACATCATACAGGGTTCACATCTACATTCCATTTTACAGTAATGTTCTTTCAACTCACTTTTTCATAGCATATTGTAATACCTCTCTAATGCACCCAAACTGAAGTTAGCAGTCATGTGGATAGTTATTACCGGTAGGATAAACCTGTGACTATTCGTCAATTTATTCAACGAATACGATTACTTTGCCCAAATATTGCATACGAAAATTGAATGCGCTTGATATCTAATGATAATAATTCGAATATGAATACGAATAAACATGAATACTCCATTCAAATGTATTAAAATATGAATGCCGAATAAGAATACTCTATCCCATGTTTTCTTTAGGTAAATAAAACTCCCACTGACAGTAGCAAAGAATAAAATATATAATTCGTTATAGTACTTCAGTTGTTGCTAGGACCCCTTGAGCGTCGACGGCGAACGTGGCCTAGTGAGCTGCTGGATGATAGCCACTTTATTAGCTCGCTGTCTGGGATTTCTTGCTGGGGTCATAGCTTAAGGATTATGTATATTTTTTCAAAGTTAAAGTACATCAGGTGATTTAATGTGTTGTGGTGTGAGGACTGGCATAACAATAATGGGCATAGTGCACCGCGTGTTAGTCATATTACTGTGGCATTGCAAACTGAAGCCAGGAGGCATAAGCGCGTTCTGAATGTTTTATATGTATAGATATTTTTCATTGTCTTATTTACCATATATGATAGGATGGATGAGTTTAGAAAGGTGTGTGGCGGTTGAGTGCTTGGGTCAAGAATCAGTGATGAAAAGTCAGACAATGAGATTTAAATGATAATGTTTTTTAGAGGCTAATTTTCCATAATTTTCTGAATGGTGTGGTGAGATATTGGCCTAATCGATGATGAACTTTTTTGAACGATTATCCGTGCTCCAGCATAGTAATGTGGTGATTGCTTCTCTTCCATTATCAGGCATTTTGTTGCAAGTCAAGGAAAAATTTTACGATTTTCATTGGGGATATTAAGGGCTAAGATGCCGAGGGTATTTCCCCAGGAGGGGGAAGTGAATGTCTGGTTCTGTAACTCTGCATTCCTGGTCGTATTATGGAATTGTGGGAGGGGTGAATGGTGTTAGAGGGAATTTGAGCATTCCCTTTGAATTTCTTTATTGTTAGTACGTGCTCACTCGTGAAGGGAGAGAGGGTGCTACTCTTTGATCATTTGTAGTGTCGGAGGGGAGTGAGGGTTGTGGGTGTGTGGGTGTGAACAAAATAGCTAATTTTATCCAGTTTTAACTCAAAACGGATGAATGAGTTGAGGGACAACCAGCGTTGGTAAAATCTTTGTCTTTGGGGTCAATACAAGTCAAAGGTCAACATTGCAAGCTAAGTCAAAATTGGACCTAGGCAGAGAGAGAAGTCAGGTTGCACAGTTTTTATCCGGTTTAGACGAGACATAGGGAACATGGTTCCGGATTAGGTAAGAACGAAAAGACTGAATTTTGAGAACCATCAAAGGTCAAGGTCACATGAGCCTCGTTATGAACAAAATAACTAAATTTCCATCTCATTTGGAGCCAACTCGGTAGGTGGGTGAGGACAACCAACTAACGGGGGAAACCTCTCGTTTATCAGAACAATAGGCCAAATGTTGAGATCACATAGCAAGGTCAAAATAAAATGATTTTATCCAATTTAGATCAAATTTCGTGGAAGGGTTTATATTAAGGTTAGGAGATAGGGTCTGTGCTTAGAAAGGATTCTGTTAAAGGTCAAGATCATAGAAGGAAAGGGACTAATGTCGAAGTCACACGGCAAGATCAGTCAGCTCAAAGAGTTTTGATCGGACTTCAAAACAAACTTGGCAGAGGGGTTTAGGATCAGGTGTATACGAAGGCATTCAGGACTGAGAACACTCAGGCAAAAGTGAAGGTCTCAGGGCAAAGGCTCATGGTCATCCCTAAGTCCAGTTGGTGGGCACCGGGTGTTTATGTTCAACAAGAAAAATGAGCTTCGGCCCGATATGACATGGCCACGACCGTGATGGTTTTAAGAGGCTAATACCTTTTCTACTATGTGAGACAGAGAAAAGAGTCTGCAGCAGATTACAGGTAGATACAGTCAATACATTTTGTTTCTTAGCTATATACTCTACTCATCTGACCTTAAAGAAACCCCTTTGGAATCCTAGCTATCCAAGGGAATGTACCGATGTCTTCAGTTGACATGCTCCACTATGAATATAACTAACCCGAGGCATCCCGTTGACGTATGGATACATCACCACGTTTTGTCATGGTGACATCCATTGACATATCTATATATTTTGCAATTGCTTTGAGGTCTGTCATTTGCACATTTTTCAAATTTTACCACGTGATTTTTGGTATGTATATGCGGGACACTTTCACTCTACTCCGAGGCCAGACGGGGATGATAGCTTACCCTGGGCGTGATTCCTCCCCCCCGCAAGCCATTGTCTCCGGCAACTCACCTTGTTACCAGTGACCTGGCAGAGGTAAAGACATGTCGTGCCACGGTATGTAGCAGAAAATTCAAGGCGACAGTGATTCCCTCAATTGATGACAATGTCGAGGACAAAGTTTACATGGCGTTAGAGGAAGGAGAGCATGCACAAGAAATTATGAGCAGGTAATGTCGCCAAGTAGAAGGTGCAGTATGTTGATGTGTTCAGTGAGTGGAAACAATGTTTATATCACCTATATTACTATGTGAAAACCAATGTACTCTTGTAGTACATATAAATTCGTACCAAATAACATAAAATATTTTACTTATTCTGAGGTGGTTTGGAATAGTTACCCCTCTCATAGAAAAACGTATTCTCTAGAGCGTGGCTCGAGTAAGTGAAGAGAAAGCACCAGGTGAGGGGAAGGTCACCTGTTTAGACCACTTCTACAGCTCAGGTGAGCACTTTCTCTCTGAATTTTTTATGTTTTTTCAGAAGAAAAATGGAGGTTTTAGCCGAAGAAAGTTATTTAAAAATCTGCCAGGATTGTGGGGCGTCATTAAGTAAGAAAAATCTGCTGGGACACAGTGGAGTTTAAAAGGATTTCCTGTTGGTATGCAAACTATGTTACTTGCATGAGGATTCTAGCAATTAAATATCGGATATTATGCTCATAGTTATAGGTGAACATTTTTTTCTATGTTCAAGGGGTGAAATCAACAAGGGTAATCGCCCCCATTTCCGGGTTTTATCATTCGATCCAATAGCCAAACGTTTACGATGCAGCTCACTGACATGGGAAGTCGGGAGCAGGAATCTGAACTTTTGTGCATGTGATAAGTGCTCACGGTGCCTCGCTTTGCATGCACATCCAGGGAGAAAACGTGAGAAAGTAAGTGTTGTATTTTAGCTCAATTATTCTTCTGTTATTGTTCAACTACCACTCTGAACCAGAAAACTTTATAGCAAGATGAAAATATGATGATGAGTGTATGTACAAATGCACGCTCGCTGGTAACACGCTCACAAAGCACACTTTACTGGTGTGTGTGTGTCTATATCTATCTATCTATATATATATATATATATATATATATATATATATATATATAACTGTTGAGTAGAGATGCTTGCAAGGCACTATGTGAGTTTGAACCAATTAATGAGCGCTTGCTTTATGCTCGTTTAATACCTGACCGTGGTAATATCAGTATGGTGGTAGGATATGCTCTGACAAATGAGGCTGGTGATGAAATAAAGGATGACTTTTATGAGAAGCTGCAGGATGTAGTGAATAGAGTGGCAAGACATGATGTGTTAGTTTGCATTGGTGATTTTAATGCAATTGTTGTTAGTAGTAGGGATGGCTTTGAAGATTGTATGGGTAAGGAGGGTGTGCGTATAAGAAACGAAAATGGGGTGCGATTTGGAAACTCTTGTTTGGCAAAGGACCTTACGATTGGTGGAACTATCTCTGAGCATAGAAAAATACATAAAACTACTTGGATTTCACCAAGTGGCAAATATTGTAACCAGATTGACCACACTGCAATTAGCAGAAGGCATAGGAGTCATCTGCAAGATGTCTGCGAAAGGAGGGGAGCAGATATTGGTGTGATCACCAACTTGTTGCGTCAAAGATTAAAATAAAACTTAAGAGAAACGTTAACGGTAATTGTACAGGAGGTAATAAATATGATTTTGATGAGCTGAGAAATGATGGGAACACGAAGAAAAAGTTTCGGTGGGAATGCAGGAACAGGTTTCCAGTCCTGCAGACTTTGATGGAATGTGAAGACAATGATATTAATCAAATGTGGAGAGAGGTAAAAGAGGTTTTGCATGAGAGTGCTAAGGTTACCATTAAAAAAAAAGGGGAAAGCGCGAAGGAAAAAGTGGATATCAGATGAAATATAGAATGCAATTCTGAAAAGGAAAGAGTTGAAGTTAAGAAGTGATGAACAACATGTTGATGGCCAGGTAGTTGATGTACTTAGAGCAAAGTACTGGAGTCTACATTCTGAAGTAAAAGGACTCGTTAGACGTGACAAGAGGAGGCTATATGATGAAAAGGCAACAGAGACAAAAATTAACTTAAGTAAAATTGACGGTCAGAGCACAAGAGCAGCTTATCAGGTCATCAGGAGTTAACTGGGACTGAAAAGAGAAGGAAGGAATTACCTGTTCGAGATAGAAATGGTAACTTGATAACTAAAAGATTTGGATGTAAAAAGACGGTGGAAAGAGCATTTTGAAGCTGTTCTGAATAGACCAATCCCAGCTGAAAAGGATATTTTGCCAGCCGAGAGAGATTTGCAGATAGAAAAAGGGGATATAACCTTGGAAGAAGTAACAAAGTCTATAGAGGAATTAAAGAATTTTAAGGCCCCAGGAGAGGATGTATATTTCCGAAATGCCTAAGGTGGAAAATGATGAGTTGATGAATCCGCTTTGAAACTTTTTAATGTGGCTTGGGATAATGGTGAAATTCCAGAAGAGTGGAAAAATGAAGTGATTATTAAAATACCAATAAAGGGAGATTAAAGTGTCTGTGGAAAGTGGAGGATAACTTTGACACCTGTAGTTGCAAAAGTTTCCAAAATCTTGTTGAACAGAATAGAATCAGTAATTGATAAAATTTTAAGAGAAGAACAAGCGGGATTTAGAAAGGGTCGAGGTTGTAAAGATCAGATTTTATTGTAAGGCATCTAATGCAACAGGCTAATGAGATGAAAATGTACTTTGTGGACTTTGAAAAGGCTTTTGATAGTGTTTCACGTGGAGCTATATTGAAAATTATGAGATTTTATGGCATACCAGAAAAGTTTGTAAATATTATTAGAACCATGCATGAAGGTACTTTTTGTAAGGTAATGGTTTGAGTGATCCATTTGAGGTTAGGTCAGGAGTGATTCAAGGAGAAGTTCTTTCGCCTTTATTGTTTATTTTGGTTATGGATTATGTTATGAGAAAGGTTGTAAGGAGAACAGGTGCAGGAATTAACTGGAAAGAAAATAAGAGGCTGATGGATTTGGACTATGCTGATGATATTGTACTAATTTGCGGAAGTATTTACGAGATGCAGAGGGTGCTTGATTGTCTGGTGGAGGAAGGAGAAAAAGTGGTTGGTAATAAATTGTGGAAACACTGAAATTATTAATATGAACGTCTAGAACCAAATCGATTGTGTAATTGGGAATAATGTGGTGAAGAATGTAGAAAACTTTAAATATCTGGGAACGATTGTGTCATCTAATGGATCATTAAACAATAAAATTGAGGAGAGGATTAGACAGGCTTGGCAAGCTGTTGTAATGTTGAAATCTGTTTGGAATAATAATATACTTTCGGTACATAATAAATTGAAAATTTACAAGTCCATGGTTAGACCAATTTTAATTTATGGGCATGAGTCATGGTACAGTACAAATGCAACAGATCAGACAGTATTAAGATATGAAAATAAAATACTGAGGAAGGATTCTTGGGGTAAAGTGGCAAGACAGAGTTACAAATGAAAGAATAAGGGATATTACGAGAATGGAACCAGTTGATGAATATGTGAGACTGTCTCGCTGGAAGTGGCTGGGGCACATATATAGAAAATAAGGTAGTTTAACGGAGACGTGAATTCACGTCCTCACATAATGTGCACTCACATCCCGGAGACGTAAATTAACGCGGCAACATTGCAAGGTCCCTAATTTGCACAATTTTCAATTTTCGCGAGTGATTTCGCGAGTGATTTTTGGCACGTATACGCGGGACACCTTCCTCTATTCCTCTGCAAGATGCCAAGCAGGGACAATGCCTTACACTGCATAACCTCCCCCCCCCCTGCACGACATTGTCTCGGCAATTCACCTGTTACCAGTGACCTGGCCAATAAAGACATTCAGGGCCAGAGTGATTCCCCAATCGATGACAATGTGGAGGACAAAGTTTACATAGCATTAGAGGAAGAAACAGTCAGAAATGATGATCAGGTAATGTGGGAAAAAAGGTCATGAATGGTGATGAGTTAGTGAGTGAAACAATGCTTATAATGCCTATATTACTGTTTGAAAACCAATATACTCTTGTACTACATATAAATTCGTACCAAGTAAATCAATTAATACTGTCTATGAGTGGATAAAATAGTTACCCTCTCATAGAACTCATTTTCTTTGGTGCCAGCCTGTTAGAAAACCCAGTCAGGTAAGGAGGTACTTGTACCTGAATCGAGTATTTTAAACCTCAGGTGAGCGATTTCTCTATGAATTTTCGATGTTTCTCACCAAAAGCGGATGTTTGAGCCAAAAAAAAAAAGGTCCAAAAATGTCGGGATTGGGGCGTACCACTGCCCAGAAAACGTCGGGATGGGGCGGATTAATATAGGATGTGCCAGAGTGGGCTGCTAGAGGAAGAAGAGGCAGAGGTAGGCCGATGGAAACCTGGTTAAGGACAATGAAAGTAGGAGAGGAGTGTTGGTGGGACCTGAAGGAGATGGCAAGAGACAAATATTGGTGGAGAGAGTTCATCGAGGCCCTATGCATCCCGTGGGGTGCCACAGGAAATTATATATATATATATATATAAAATGTTTAAAAATATCCAGCTTAATCCTGCATCATCATTAAACATACTTAGGGTTTCATTCTCTCGGGACGTATCTAGGAAAAATCATGTTGCATCTCTTGTAAAACCTGCTTCCAAGAGATTATGTTTGCTAAGTCGATTACGTACCTTCTTTACCCCTGCACAGTTGTTGACTTTATAAACGAGTTTTATTCGCCCCTGTGTAGAGTACAACTCTCATCTGTGGGGAGCTTCCCCACATAAAGCTCTTCTCAACAGAGTGGAATCAAAGGCTTTTCGTCTCATTAACTCTCCTCCTCCCACTGGCTCCCTTCAACCTCTATCTCTTCGCTGCACTGTTGAATATTTATCTCTTTTCTATCGCTACGTCAGTGGTCGCTGCTCTTCTGAACTGTCTGCTTGCATCCCTCCACCTCTACGAGGGGTGCATAGCACCCATCTTGCAACAAACTCTCATCACTTTTCTGCCCAACTCTCTAATGCAAGAGTTAACCGTTACTCCCAGTCCTTCATTTATGCAACAGGCCAACTCTGAAACTGTCTCCCTCTGCCAGTATTTCCTACTTTCTATGATCTCCAGTCTTTCAAACGCAGTGTGTCCAGGCATCTCAAAATGAACGGATCTTGAATTTGGCTCTCTTTTGTATTTTTTTCCCCTTGGGGGAAGCAGCCTAGGTATATAGATAGATAGATAGATTGAAGGAACAGTTTGCGGCTCCTGGCCTTTGGTTCATTCTTCCTTGCATTTTATATATATATATATATATATATATATATATATATATATATATATATATATATATAATATATTTAATAACAGAACAGAGGAAGGAAAAACAAATGGGGAAAAAAAAAAATCCATACACCAGATTACTAGTGTCCTCTGTTCATAAAATATCTGTAACAGTTAGACTTGAACAGTTGTGGGTTGAAATTTGGAGGAAAACAACTCTGGGGAAGCGAGTTCCAGAGAGATGCGGTTCGGGGAATGAAAGAATTCTGATAGGCAGAACTTCTGCAATATGGTTGAGTGACATTCCAGTCATGAGCGCTACCAGATGCCCGTGTAGCATGAGGGAAGGCATGGAGAGGTGGCACCATGGACGCGACTTCGTCTGAGCATTTGCCAAAAAAATATCTGTAAAATTGTGCAAGGGAGGCAACATTCCTTCTTACTTGCAGGGGAGGTAGTTTATATGTAATGGCAGGGTTGTTAATGATTCTAACAGCTTTATTCTGAATTTTGTCTAGTTGTCTTAATGCAACCTCTCCACAACCATTCCACAAGGGTGAGCAATATTCAAGCTGAGAGCGCACATGACTCTTATAAATTATAGCTAACTGCTCATCGGCGAAGAAGTTACGGACTCTGTACAATAATCCAAGTTTCTTTGAGGCGGTTTTAGCAAGTGATCTGACATGAGAGGTCCAGCTGAGGACACTGTTAAGTGAGACACCAAGAATTTCAATACTTTTGGAGATGGGAATATTAGTAGCACTGAAGGTAATGTATGAATCTGGCAATATCTGTCTATTAGTAAACTGTATATATTTAGTTTTACTAGCATTAAAAGAGACAAGGTTGTTTTGTCCCCATTCACTGATTGTAGATAGATCTTGATTTATATATATATATATATATATATATATATATATATATATATTACTGTTATTGTTGTTTTGTGGAGGGGTAATTCTGTGGCTTAATAATGTCTCATAAGATATTAGGATATTTGTTTCTGCCTTCATGGTGAGTATGGTTCTTTCATTGCTCAGGATAACTTATTGAAATGATGGAGGTGAGCTTTTGATACCTGTCTATGACTGTTATTGCTCAAATTTGCTTGTAACTCTGTTCTGTTCTACAAAATATAAAAAGTTGTTTGTTTCTTCAACAATGTAGGAAGAAAAATGAATGCAAATTACTCTGAAAATGGAAAGTTATTCTGGAAAGAGATGCGGAAATGTAGAAGTGACAGTGAAATCTGAAAGTGTGAAGGACATGAGGGGTACCGGTAGATTATTAACCCATGGAGATGAAGTAAGGACCAGATGGAAAGAATATTTTGAAAGCCTAATGAAGTGGAACAGAGACAGCAAAGCCGCTGTAAACATGATTGGTTCTGGAGGCGTCCAGAGAAGGAATGCAGTGATAGGAAACGTGACATTCACACAGATGAAGAACGCTATGAAACGGCTGAGAATAGGAAAGCAGCTGGAGCTGATGAGGTGCATGCAGAGATGATTAATTGTAGTTGAGAGAGAAGAATGAAGTGCTTGTTGGAGAGATGTAAAAGCATGGATGAGTGAAACTGTGCCTGCAGAGTGGAAAAAGGCTGTGATTGTACCTGTACAAAAATAACGGTGAGCGAAGTGAGTGAAAGAAATATCGTGACAAAAGTTTATTAAGTGTTACAGGGAAGGTAGGCTATGTGGAAGAATTATTATAGAAAAAGTAAGAGAGATATCAGAAGTCCTGGTAAGTGATGAACATGGTGGCTTTAGCAGTGGCAGAGGATGTGTAGATCAAATATTTGAAGTAATACAAATAGTGGAGAAGGCTTGTGAGATGGACTATTAAGTGTTTATGGCATTTATGGATCTGGAAAAAAGCATTCAACAAAGTGGAGTGAGAGAAGGATTGTGGAAGGTTTTGCGCATGCACGGTGTAGATTGTAAGCTGCTAGGAGCCATCAAGAGTTTTTATAATGATAGTGAAGCGGTAGTGAAGCATGTGTACGGGTTAATGGGCACCTAAGTGAATGGTTCACGATCGGTATGGGCGTGCAACAACGTTATGCGATGTCCCCACGGTTGTTCAATAGATATATGGATGGGGTGATGAGGGCAGTAAAAAAAAAAAAAAAAACAGTAATGGAGAGAGGGATGGCGTTGGTAATTAATGATGATGGATGGAATACCTCAAATTTGTTGTATGCTGATAGTGCAGCACTACTTGAAATTACAGGACAAGAACTTGATAGACTAGCGCAGAGTTTTGCTAATGTCTGTGAGCGTCGTGCATTGAGAATAAATCTAGTAAAGTGTAAAGTGATGGTTACTGAGTGAGAAGGTGACTCCCAGTGTGATGTTTCAGTGAATGGAGAGAGACTGGACTGGTACAGTAATAGAAAAGAAAGAAAAATGTGCAAAAGAAGTGGAAAGTAGAGTGATACTGTCAGGGGTTTTTAAAATAAACGCAATATTATAGGATAATTCTCAGTAATACTGAAGAGCAGGGACAATGAATTGTCTTGCCAAATCAAGCAATGATTACTTTATGCCGGCTTGCTTCGAACTCTCTCAGAACGAGAATTTATAGACTTTCTCAACAGTACACAGCAGAGACTAATTACTCACAATTGCTGTTTATTAGTACTGTTAGCCTCTGGAGAATGTGACTTCACCCCTGACAATAAATAACTATTACTATTAACCCCTTAACCGCTGGCGTCACTTTCGTGACGCTCGGCTACAATGGATCATACCGCGAGGCGTCACTTTTGTGATTCTGTGTTATTTTGAATTATCCCGGGCTCTCAAGTGGTGGCTTGTATCATATATCAGTACTGCCAATGTCCAACACTAGTCAGCACTCCAAATCTCATCTGTACTCCCATCCATTGTTGACATTTTAGCTATTTTAACCCCTTCCCTGACTCCCTCCCTACCTGCCCTCCATTACCCTCTCCTCTCACCTCCCACGCCGCGCCGCGCTACGGAAATTTCCCCCTTCTCTTTCCACAGATTTCATCCATTGAAATAAGCCCTATGCCCTATATTTTTACCCAATAATATTTACCAAAAAAAAAAAGGTAAGTGATAGTGTTATACTCCAGAAATTGCCTAATTATCACCTGACAACACCTCACGTGCATTCATTCGCTACATTACCACGGTAATTTCCCCTTTGATTTATGCCTTGTAATCGATGTCTGTAATAAAAATATATATCAGAAAGGAAGGGAGAATCCTAATTGACATTTACAGTCACCTGGAACTACCTATTTATATATTTATTGCCGAGATTTTCTACCTATAAAAAACTAGCATGTAGGTTAGCAGCAGTAAGCCTAAAGTGTCATTGTCAACCCTTCCCTTCTCATATAATTTACCCCCTTCTTGACTCTCCCTACTTGCCCTCCATTACCCTCTCCTCTCACCTTCTCACGCCGCGCTGCGCTACGGAAATTTCCCTCTTCTTTTTCCACAGATTTCATCCATTGAAATAAGCCCTATGCCCAATATTTTTACCCAATAATATATACCAAAAAAAAAACAGGTAAGTGATAGTGTTATACTCCTGAAATTGCCCAATTATCACCTGACAAAACTCACGTGCATTCATACGCTAAAATACCACGGAAATATCCCCTTAGATTTATGACTTGTAATCGAAGTCAGTAAAAAAAATATATATCAGAAAGGAAGGGATAATCCTAATTGACATATACATTCACCTGGAAGTAAATAATTCTTTATTTATTGCCGAGATTTTCTACCTATATAATATTAGCCTGTAAGTTAGCTGCAGTCTTTCTATTGTGTCATTGTCTACACTTTCCTTCTAAGATAAGCGTCGGCATTTTGTTCCTTGTCATCCAGTGCAGAGACAACATGTCGCACTGCGCCCGCCATTCCTGCCGCTTCTGCGCCCATTGCAAAGGGCCCCGTGACCTCTACCCCCAAGAAAAGTGTTGAGGCAAGCAGGAAAGGCCTCAGTGACTCTGCAGTGGCACGAGAACTTGCTGAATTGTCGATGGATAATAATGGACAGCGATTTTGACGATTCCGGTGAATCGTGTGATGAGCCGGGTGAACTTATCGCGCCAGAAACAGCGACAACAAGTGCTCCTACCCGTGAATCTGTGTGTAGCTCCACGGGAAAGGAGCCTTTAGTGCAGGAAGGAAATGAATTTGGGAAGGGGAGTGAAAAGGCGGCATGTTAGCCCCAGAACAATGCCCCCACGTGACCCAGCCCGCCATGAGTCACGAGATCATTCACCTCCCCTGTTCCCCAAGCCCCACTTTACTCATCTCGTCATCATCGTCGGCTGAGTTATCTCCCGGAGTCTTCGTCGTCAGAGTCACCACCAGCATCAACAGTGAAGGCCGGCCGTAGAGGTAGAGGTAGATCTAAGAGAGTGAGAAGTAGTGTAGCTAGTAGGGTAAGGGCTGCTAGTGCTGTACGGCAACCTAGGGTCAGTGCGAGTGACCTTGACCGTGATAAGCCTCCCTCTCAGCCAACCTCCACCACCACCACCACCACCATCCCTCCACCGCCACGCCAGGGAATCCTGGACGCCTTCGCGTGGACGGAAGGGTCAGATTTTTTCCCCGAAAACCTGGTTTTCGATGAGAGCTCGTCAGGAGTTCAGCCTGCCTTCACTATGGACGAAAATGCTGAGTGTGTCGACTACCTTTGGCCTTCCTAGATGACGAAGTCATGCAGCACATATGTGATGAGACTAACAGGTTGAATCACAACGTGCTGCTAGTGGTACAGGTGCAGCCAAGATGCAACAGTGGACCATGCTGGGAGTGCAGGAGCTGTATGTGTTCTTTGCCCTCATGCTTCTTATGCCACACTCCAAGAAGCATGAGTTGGAAGAATACTGGTCCATGGACCCTTACTACCCTCACCGACCTTCAACAAGTACATGGCCAGAGATCGCTTCCGGAACATCATGGGAAACCTGCACTTTGCCGATAATGATGTACCTTCCCAAACCGACCCACTCTGGAAGATCCGGGAGATTCTGAACAGAATGAAGGATAAGTTCATGTCATTCTTCCACCCATTTCAGAAGGTTGTCATTGATGAGTCCTTGGTTCTGTTCAGAGGACGTCTTCGGTTTGTCCAGTACATTCCAAGCAAACGCCATCGCTTTGGAATTAAGTTCTTTGTACTGTGCGACTGTAAGACGGGGTACATCCTTGACTTCGTCATCTATTCAGCCAGCACTGTCGATCTCGATAAAACACACCCCCTTGGCTTCTCAGAGAAGGCTGTGTAGTGAAAGTGCTCCTAGAAAAGTATTTTGGTGGGAATCATGTGCTGTATACAGACAACTACTATACAGCACCGAAACTTGCCAAATACCTTTCTGAGCAAGGCATTGGCTCCTGCGGCACTGTCAAAAGTAATCGTGCCAACTTCCCCAAATTCCCAGAGGCAGGAAACTTGCAGCGAGGAGACGTGCACCTACGCAAGTCTGAGAAGATGCTGGCAATACGGTGGCATGACAAGAGAGTCGTGCACATGCTCACCACCGTACATAAGGGGGAGATGACAGACAGTGGGAAGGTCGACCGTAGGACAGGCGAACCTGTGATGAAACCTGATGCTGTGTTGGACTATAACATAAACATGCGGCTGGTGGACAAGTCCGACATGATGATTGGTGAGATCGACTGCCTCAGGAAGAATACTAGGTGGTACAGGAAAGTTTTTCTGCATCTCATAGATATGACGATGCTGAACGCCTTCATCCTGTACAAGATGAAGGTAAAGCCACCCAAGTCCTTCTCCCTGAGGTTGTTTGCCAGGACTTGTGTCCAGCAGCTGCTGGAAAAATATGGTAAGGTGCAAGCAGCAACTCCAAGGCGCCATCCAGTTACACTTCCCGACCGACTTGAGCAGAGGGCGTATATGGATCGGCACAGACTTGAGCTAATGCCTGCCACAGGGAAAAGGAAGGCTGCGATTCGCAGGTGTCAGGTATGTGCGCATACCACACGCCGCACACCTGAGCATAAACGCACCTCTTGGCAGTGCGCTGAATGCCAGGTTCCCCTCTGTGTAACCTGCTTCTTCGATTATCACAGCCAGAAGCAGTTCTAACAGTGCAAGTGTGGAAGCAGAATTATTTGGAAATAATGTGTAAATAATGTGTAAATAGCAGGTGAAAGCAATGGATGTTCAGTTCATATGATTGAACAGTGTACTATAGTTTCATCTTACTGAAAGTGACAGTGAATAACATATTGTAAGTAAAATAGAAGGGTAAATATTGAAAATAGAATAGAAAATGTAAATAGTAATGTAAGTAATTAGTAATATAAGAATATGAGTACAAATAATTTATGTTATAACAGTGAGAGTGAATCCGTGGCTCTCTACGTATTTTACTGACTGAAAAATAGAATGACTTCAGTGACAATAAAATAATATGACTGAATGAAACTTATGGAGAAAGACTCCAGATATATATAAGTGTGATATAGTAATAGAAATATAAAGTGTGAGGGGTTTTATGAATAATAAATGACAGAGTGCCTAGAGCGAACTAGCGCAAGTGCGGCGATCAGACGCGCTCATAATTTCCATTGCTTTCACACTGTTTTTTTTTTAGTATGGATCCCAAACTACTTGAAAATGGTAGAATAGTGTTTATAGTGTTTGTATCTGGCTGTGGTAATCATATAACGGGTTGTCGAGAAGTGTAAAGTGGAGACTTAGTTACCCTACTTCAGAGGTCTCCACAAGTCCTACGGAAACTGACGAAGGCTCAACAATCATTCCAGGAAAAAGCTGAAGGTATGTGCTATAAGCATATTTAATTTTATTATTCTAGGACTAATAACTGATTTTTAGCAAATATTTTTTGAGAGTCTGTCGGAGCCCAAATAACCCCGCGGGACACGCAAGTAATTGGTAAACAAGCCCGCGGTGTAGGGGTTAAAGATATCAGGTTCTTGCTGATGCTTTAACTCCTAGAAGGCACATCGGATTTTAAGCTTCATACAACAAGACTGGCCTAAGTACCAGTTATGAATAGCAAAGTGTTTATGCAAGCTAGGAGATAATAGAGAAATAAGCTTAATTATGGAGAAATGAAACACGAGTTTACATTACATTAAGCTCAAAGAAAAAGAACTGTTAAATTTATTGATTACAAAGAAATAAATTTAACATTACATTTCAAAATGAATTCAAAATAAAGAGATCACACTCACTCACTCACTCACTCAAAAGCTAGACTCTTAAACCTAGGAAAATACGAAAAGGAAATACTGGTCAATGTAGCGTATCACCAAGGAAGGGTGGGAGCCTGGAGAACTGTAGTCTAGTGGAGTCTGGGTGCTAGAAGACCTCTCTCACTCTCACTACTGGAGCACAGAACCACACTGTCGCGACATATAAAGGACTGATTCAAATACGATGTGTGCGGTAATGCCCAGGCCAGCCGGAAGAAGGCGTGGCCAACGGTTGAGGCAAGCAGGGGCGAACAATATAGAAACAATAATATCGCTCAGGAGAGCACTTAATGACGTGCATTAGAACGGTCACTTTTGAAACAGTGACGAATGTTTTGAAAAAAGTACACCATCGAAATGGAGACAGAAACGGTTAACTGAACGATACGTGTGATACAGTGAGTTTTCCACTAAAGTTCGTGGTTTCTTACAAAAGGAAAATGTCGCGAATTTGATTCGTGACATTACGCCCCTTCAAAATGAATTTTTTTCCTTATGGGAAAAAATTTGTGGATATATATATATATATATATGTACACATCCTAACTCAGTCACACAAGATTCACACTGTGGTGTGTGTGCTATCCTGCTACAGGAGAAAATCACTATTGCCAATGAGCGTAAAAACCTCGTATTTACATTAATAGAGGCAAACTTGAGGGAAAAAACTCCGTGACGATGGTGAAAATCCTGTACTCAGGTCAAACTGAGCGAAAGTTTGCTACATTTACACTGATAACTAATTGTTGTGTAGCGTGGTGCATGTTATACACGGTGTAGGTGTGACAGTTGTAGTGTAACTGTACCTACGTGTAAAATGAAACAGTAAATATTAATAATATGGCGACGACGAAGGCAGAGGAGAAGAGGCTGCAGCGTGCAGCAGACGATCAGCTGGCCCGCACAGCAAAACTGCTACACCCATCGCTGTACCTGCAAAATAAATTAAGGTGGAGCATCAAAAGTGTCAATGAGACAAAAATTCTTATTACATTACAATTACTCTCTCTGCCTAGCAATCAGTACATGCTACGAAAGGTGCGCTCTAGCTGAAAAATGCGAGTGACAGCCTAAGCTTCGTACATTCGAGGTCGCCATTAATTTATTAGGTACATTATTAACCAGGAAACATAGTCCCTGGACGCCATTGGTCTCGAGGACTCAGTTTTACTGGTTAAACTTAACTCTACACTTACGATTAGTGTTGGCAAGTTGAGAATCCTTATGCAAACTCGGGCTCGTGTGTCCTCAGACACAACCTTGGACCGCACACGGGTCCTCAACCCCCCTTAACCTAGAGTACACATGTATATACAATATCGGGGCAGATGAGAATCCTTACGCAAACTCAGGCTCGTGTGTCCGCAGACACAGCCTCAGGTCGCCTCTGCGGGTTCTCGAACTTTCCCCCTTAACTTATGGTATGCACAGGCCCTGGACATACTGTATCCTGTGGGGCCAACGGGCGAGATGTCAGGTCTGCACCCACTTCACCACTACCCTGTCTCTCAACTGACTCAGAGATTACAGGTGTGGTTACAAACGGCACAGGAAGGACATGTCCCTGATTGGTGTTACATGGACACACATTGCAGGAACACACAAAACTATCTATGTCTCGTCCCATCCCTGGCCAGAAAAAGTCAGCTCGGATACGGCCCTGGATCTTCCTTTTGCCCATGTAACCTCTTGAGGCTGAACAATGACCGCATTGTAACACTGCTAGGCGGTACTTGGCGGGAATGACAAACTGCAGTCGAACCTCGCCCCTCGGGTGTTCGTGACTCATAGTAGAGCTGTCCTTGTTTACGAAGGAACTTGGCTCGACCTCCCGTGAATACTTTATCACCCTACCCTTTTGTTTCTTCCACACGGCAGCAAGTGTCGGGTCAGAATGTTGTTCTTGGACAACAATTTGGCTACACATCAGATCTTGCAGCAATTCAATGGTCACTGGGGTGACACAGTCTGGAGCCTCAGCCATGGCTCGCGTTACTGCAGCCGAAGTCTGAGTATCGTCATCTTGGGTGCAACTATCCTTGATACCAGGAATATTGCCTATGATTAGGTCAAATAAAGGTTCTGGCATGACAACTGCGAGTGTCGTACCAGTATAAAATGGAGATGCCACCTGGATACATGCCTCAGGGCACAATCTCACTGATCCATCAATAAGGTTTGCATGGATCTGTTGGACCTGTGTACTGCTCAGGCCGAACTAAACTCTGCTTGACAGAGCAACCTGAGAATCCATTATCTCTCAGGACCTTCACAGGAATGTCTCCCACAAACCCTGGCTGAACATGGAAGGCTCTGTCACCTGTGGGAGGGCCTGTGGAGGAAGCAGCTAGCCACTCATGAGGCTGCTGAATAAATGATGCAGCAAACATTGTGCCCTGTAAATTAGATACTTGAGGGGTCGTACTCACTGTCTGTGAAGATGGAACATTGGCCATCTGTGGAGGGGGTTTCACTGTTGCTGTGGGACTAGTGAACCGTGGGGAGTACCCGTACTGGTAGGGACGTGACCACCATCCTGCTGCTGAGGAATGAAGGCTGCGTTTGCTTCCTGCCTCCTAGTCACTTGAGCTGGTGGTGAAAAGGACAGTCCCGACGGTCGGTTGCATGGCTGACACTGCTGCTGGTTAGGGTACTTGTTGTACTGCTTCCACTCAGGTTTCTGAGTGTTTTGTCCCTGGTCCTTCCTCTGCGATTTTGGACCTTGGCCATTACTCTGAGAACGGCCTTGTGCTGGGATTCAGTCTGAGACGGCTTCCCAGACTTGGCAGTATCTTTTCTGCTGTTCCAGTTGTTTTCCTTAAGAGTTTGGTACCCGTGTGCAGTGAAATATGCGTCAGCCTTTTCCACCATTTGGCTGGCATCTTTCACCTGGCAGATCTTAAGTTGTGCTATGAGCTCAGTAGGCCACAACCTCTCTAGCTGTACGCAGCATAAGGTCAATTATCCCCTCACGCGTGGAAGGAGTTTCATCTTTCTCCATCCACTCATTTAAGTAAGCAGTGAGACGGTGGAGGAACGGAACAGCTGTCTCCCTTGTCTTGGAGACGAGCTCGCATGAACTGAACTTTGGCGTCGTCTACTGTGAGACCATACACCTCAATGAGTGCAGCTTTCATCATCTCATACGTGAGATTGTCTCCATGAATTCTGTGGAGAATATCGAGGGCAGGGCCCTCAAATAAACTAAGAAATTGGAGCCGCTTAGCTGCCTCATCCAGTTGATACATGTCTGCCATGTCCTCAAAACGAGCTATGTACGGCTCGATTCACTCGCCTTCCTTGTATGAAGGAAGCTTGATGCGTGGGGTCGCCAGGACATGTGTAGGAAGAGCGCTAGTGGAGCTTGGGTTGGCTGGAGCAGATGTGCCTGAAGCCAAGGAATCTCGCTCGAGCTTCAGCACTTCAGGTTCATGTTTTTCGCGTGCTTCTCGCTTGGCACGTTCATGTTCTTGTTCTCTCTCGCGTTGTTCACGCTCATATTCGCGTTGTTCTCGCTCTTGTTCGTGCTCTCTTTCACGTTGTTCGCGCTCGCGTTCACGTTGTTCGCTCGCGTTCATGTTGTTCGCGCTTGTATTCGCGCTCTTTCTCACGCTGCTCTTGCTCATATGCATGCTCTCTTTCACGTTGTTCGCGCTGTTCTCGCTCGTATTCGCGCTGAATCTTACGCTCTTCACGGGCATCATTCTCACGCTGCTGCTCCTGATTATGCCGTGAGAGTATGTACTCTTCAATTTCCTGGGGCTCGGTAAGCCCCATGTCTTTGGCTTCCTGTAAAAATACAGTGGTAGCCATGACACTAATTGACTAAGCAAGCCGAAACTGAGTACTGACTGCTGCTTCGCAAACGAATGCTAATAAACACAAGTAAAGAATACAGACACAAGCTAGTGGTGACCAGTCTTATCTAGTTAACTGGAAAAGAATAAAGCAAAAATGCAAATGACTGGGAAGACTCAATAATTAACGCAATGGGTACAGCGACTTCCCAGGAGCGAATAAAATCGTCTGGCGTTACCAATAATAAGAAAGTACTAAATAGAGTTAAGTACTCTATGATTTAATAAAGCAGAAATTCACTTGCTAAACTAATGGTAAACACCAGTAAGCTTGTGCCTATAAACTTTAATGATAAATACCTAAATATGAACAAGTGAGTATTATCTCGTGAATAGCTTTAGAGCTAGGAATTAATATCCTGGCGAGGTAGCCAACTGTCACAGGGTTTTTAAAATAAACGCAATATTAAAGGATAATTCTCAATAATATTGAAGAGCAGGGACAATGAATTGTCTTGCTATATCAAGCAATGATTACTTTATGCCGGCTTGCTTCGCCGATTCTCTCAGAACGAGAATTTATAGACTTTCTCAACAGTACACAGCAGAAACTAATTACTCACAATTGCTGTTTATTAGTACTGTTAGCCTCTGGAGAAAGTGACTTCACCCCTGACAATAAATAACTAATACTATTAAAGATATCAGGTTCTTGCTGATGCGTTAACTCCTAGATGGCACAATGGATTTTAAGCTTAATACAACAAGACTGGCCTAAGTACCAGTTATGAATAGCAAAGCGTTTATGCAAGCTAGGAGCTAATAGAGAAATAAGCTTAATTATGGAGAAATGAAACACGAGTTTACATTATATTAAGCTCAAAGAAAAAGAACTGTTAAATTTATTGATTATAAAGGAATAAATTTAATGTTACATTTCAAAATGAATTCAAAATAAAGAGATCGCACTCACTCACTCACTCAAAAGCTAAACTCTTAAACCTAGGAAAATACGAAAAGGAAATACTGGTCAATGTAGCGTATCACCAAGGAAGGGTGGGAGCCAGGAGAACTGTAGTCTAGTGGAGTCTGGGTGCTAGAAGACCTCTCTCACTCTCACTACTGGAGCACAGAACCACACTCCATCGCGACATATAAAGGACTGATTCAAATACGATGTGTGCGGTAATGCCCAGGCCAGCCGGAAGAAGGCGTGGCCAACGGTTGAGGCAAGCAGGGGCGAACAATATACTGTAGAAACAATAATATCGCTCAGTAGAGCATTTAATGACGTGCATTAGAACGGTCACTTTTGAAACAGTGACGAATGTTTTGAAAAAAGTATACCATCGAAATGGAGAGAGAAACGGTTAACTGAACGATACACGTGATACAGTGAGTTTTCCACTAAAATTCATGGTTTCTCACAAAAGGAAAATGTCGCGAATTTGATTCGTGACAGATTCAAGGAAGGAAAGTAGCTGGTGCAATGAAGGATTTTGGTAAGAAAAATAGGCTTTGAGTGTTGCAGCCGCACGAGGCTTACATGAAGGAGTGTCAGTGCCAGCTTTAACATATGGATATAAGACTATGATGTGGCATGAACAAGAAAAGTCAAGAGTGACAGCAGTGGAGATGGGACTGCTGAGGAATGTATGTGGAGCACAGAGTGGATAGAATACAAAATAATGTGATTCGTTAAAGATGTGGAGTGAGGAAGTCTGTGGACACTAGAATCGAAGAGAGTGCATTGAGATGGTATGGTCATGTGGAGTGAATGGATAGCAATAGAGTGGTGAAAGAGGTATACAGTATCTGAGCGAATTTGAAGGAGGGAGGAGGCGAGGTAGGCCAAGGAGAAGATGGAGGGATGTGGTGGAAGAGTGTTTGAGGAAGAGATGTATGGAAGTCAGTGAGGCTAGGGGCTGACAAGAGATCGAGCTGGCTGGATGAATATTGTGAGGAGAAGCGCATGATCAGGGATTTGGCACCCCTTTTTAATGTAACAGCGTCCGGATTGACTCTATCAAATCCGTTTATGTTAAGCTACAGAACGTGGTGAATGTTTTTGGCATATCAGATAGAGCCAGGATTCAGGGGGCTTGAATGTTGAGTGAATGGAAGCATGGTCCAATGGACTGGGCAAATCTGGGCTGTCTGGACGTTGCTACTCTTCACCTTGCCCTAGAGTGGGAAAGAGATCCAGATGATGATGATGATGATGTTTCTTCAACAAAATAATACGGTATATTTTTAAAATACAGCTGAATGATAAACAATAATATATATATATATATATATATATATATATATATATATATATATATATATATATATATATATATATATATATATATATATATATATATATAAGCGAAATAACATTACACTGAATGCTAAGCAATGATATAACAAAGAACACCAATGACTGGTGAAGGTTTTCATGGAAATGTAGTGTTCATATTTTACACGTGACTCATGCATTTATATATATATATATATATATATATATATATATATATATATATATATATATATATATAATGGTACAGAAAAGAACTTTAAAAACATAATGTTTTATTCTTTTCACTAAAATTAATGCAAAAACTACAAGGAAAAATAATAACATCAATCATATCAGGCGCATCTCTGCTTGTGGGTCGACAAAAATCTGAAACTAGTGATGGATTCCAATTTCCTTTGACATCTTTTTCTCCATTCTAGACAAGTCCAAGGGGAATCTTTCCCAGTGCTCGTCTCTTACTGCACCACAGTTTTCTGGGAAAAAGTTGAGGTCCAAAATGAAAAGTCTGTTTTTAACCCGTCACGTCCCGAGGTTTTCCGCACCTCCGACATCCCCCAATCCCGAGGTATTTTCGTTTTTTTTTTTTTTTTTTTTTGGCTAAAACCTCCGCTTTTGGTGAGAAACATCGAAAATTCATAGAGAAATCGCTCACCTGAGGTTTAAAATACTCGATCCAGGTAGGAGTTCCTCCTTACCTGACTGGGTTTTCTAACATGCTGGCAGCAAAGAAAACGAGTTCTATGGGAGGGTAACGATTTCACACAACTCATAAACGGTATTTATTTATTTATGGTACGAATTTATATGTAGTATGAGAGTATATTGGTTTTCAGGCAGTAATATAGGCATTATAAGCATTGTTTCACTCACTAACTAATCACCATACCTGACCTTTTTTGCCACATTACCTGATCATTATTTCTGACTGTTTCTTCTTCTAATGCTATGTAAACTTTGTCCTCCACATTGTCATCGATTAGGGAATATATCTGGCCCTGAATATCTTTACTGGCCAGGTCACTGGTAACAGGTGAATTGCCGAGACAATGGCATGAGGGGGGGAGGGGAGAGGTTATGCGGTGTAAGGCATTGTCCCTGCTTGGCATCTCGTAGAGGAATAGAGGAAGGTGTCCCGTGTATACGTACAAAAAATCACACGCGAAAATTGAAAATTGTGCAAATTAGGGACCTTGCAATTGCACGACGTACCAGTACGTCGCCAGGACTGGCAAATGCAAAATGTTGCAACGTACCCATACGTCGACGGGACGGTGGGTTAAGGACATGTTGCAACCCGATTGCTTGTATGCTTGCTATATGTTTTCCATCAGGTGTTGATTGTGTTCATCTCTTTTGTTTCCCAAGAAGCCTTCAATAACCAATTGAAAGGCTTCCATACCTGTTTTTCAGTATCTTTAAATCTTTTCATCTCTAAGAAGTTCCCTGATCTGTGGTCCTACAAACATTCCCTCCTTGGTTATTGCCGAATGCAGCATTGATTTTTATCCAAGGCTTTAATAAAATTCTTCATTAATCCTAGCTTGATATTAAAAAAAAAGATAGAAGTATCTTACTAGGATCTATTGGAGGAAGATTCAGTACTTTTTTCATTCCAGGATTCAAAACAATTTCAAGTTGGCCAGTCCTTCTTGTTTCAGTGAGACTCCCTGGCCCGACTGTCTCATTCACAGAGGAAGCAGCAGTATTTAGTGTAGCCAGGTTGAAATCCAAGCAAAATAGAGACAGCCTTCAGATCACAACAAAGCAGTCAGTTATGCTGCTCATAATTCATATAATGCAACAACTTTTTCAAGATTTCATATGATTCTTTCATGCTGACTGCGTGTCCCACTGGAATTGACGGCAACTGATTCCTATTGTGTAGAAGAACGGCTTTCAAGCTGTATTTTGAAGATTCAATAAAAGTCGCCAATCTTCAGCTTTCCCATCAGTATTTATAGCTTCTGTCAACCCATTTACACGGTTACATGCAACAAGATTCCCAACCATTGTGTAGAATGGAGTAAACCTTTGAGTCGATTTCTTATGGACACACGAATGTTTTTATCATCTAGGCTCCAGCCTTGTAGTCGTAATCCAAGAAGCTCCGCTTTGCTTTTAGGAAACTCTAGATTTCGAACTAGGTCATTCAATTCAATCTGTGTGATCATGTGGAGTTCAGTTGTACAATCAGATGCGTAACTGGGATCCCCAAATGTAGAAGGGCTGAAAAATCGTCACGTTCAGTTTGCTCATCTTCAATGTCAAACTGTAGTTATCCGGTCAGCTGTGGAACAGCAGTTGATTTTTATGGAGAACTGGTCTTATTGCAGACGTAATATTCGGGTTGTCAAACTGTCTAACCTTTTTTTTTTCTTTTTTTTTCTCATACCTGAACATCGACCGAGTTAACCCGTCAAATCCCGAGCTATTTCACACCTCTGACATCCCCCCAATCCCGAGGTATTTTCGATTTTTTTTTTTTGGCTAAAACCTCCGCTTTTGTTGAGAAAACATCGAAAATTCATAGAGAAATCGCTCACCTGAGGTTTAAAATACTCGGTCCAGGTACCAGTACCTCCTTACCTGACTGGGTTTTCTAACAGGCTGGCACCAAAGAAAACGAGTTCTATGGGAAGGTAACTATTTCACACCACTCATAAACGGTATTTATTTATTTACTTGGTACGAATTTACATGTAGTACGAGAGTATACTGGTTTTCAAACAGTAATATAGGCATTATAAGCATTGTTTCACTCACTAACTCATCACCATACCTGACCTTCTTTTGCCACATTACCTGATCATTATTTCTGACTGTTTCTTCCTCTAATGCTATGTAAATTTTGTCCTCCACATTGTCATCGATTGGGGAATCACTCTGGCCCTTAAATGTCTTTACTGGCCAGGTCACTGATAACAGGTGAATTGCCGAGACAAGGGCATGCGGGGGGGTGGGGGGAGGTTATGCGGTGTAAGGCATTGTCCCTGATTGGCATCTTGAAGAGGAATAGAGGAAGGTGTCCCGCGTATATGTACGAAAAATCACGCGCGAAAATTGAAAATTGTGCAAATTAGGGACCTTGCAATTGCACAACGTATCAGTATGTCGCCGGGACAGGCAAATGCAAAATGTTGCAACGTACCCATACGTCAATGGGACGGGTCGGTTAAAGTACCAAACAAAAGTAACAATTTCTTGATTAGTCAGTCGGCTCCAACCAAATAATTGGAACCATGAAAGGCATCGAAAAGTTATCTGCAGAATTTATGCAGTTTTGCATATCCAGCACAGTTAAATCATACACAGATGAACATTCTGAAATCAAAGAAAAATGAATATACAATATGAAAAATGAGTGTAATGATTGCATATGCAGTCTTGATAGGTGTAAATAACAACACAAGCAGTATAAGCCCAGATTTGTAGTTGTAGAAAATAAAATAATGTCTGAACTGTAAGGACACTGACGTTCGTTATTCTTGTTTGAGTACCTGCCTCACCAAGTAACATTATACCATATCTCAATAACCGATACTAACTGAGCATTTTAATTATTTTCTTATTCAGCAGTCCAGTATTACCCAACTTGAATACTTTTAACTCTGAAACTATTCCACTGTCGAACAGTGTAAGTGTTCTCTGATCACGGTATCAGTTTCTTCCAGTTGTCTTGTTAGTATTTTGTGATGAATACATTAAGCGTGCTGGTTGGTTGTTTACGAACTATGCTGCGAATAGGATCGGCTGATTATTTTGCTCAAATCTTTTACCTCTCTTAATGTGTTGTTTGATTTGAAGATATAATTCAGGGTTGAAAATCGCTCATATTGCTATTCGGTATGTGGGATATGATTCTATTAAACGTGATGGTTGCTTTGTCAATGGTTGAAAATTTCTAGCTCAGTGTTCTCAATGCTTATTCTCTATCTTGCTCGAACTGTGGCTTTGCCTTCTCATAATTCTTTAAATTTTCCTTTTAAGGTTGGGTCTGCATTGGGTGACGACATTAAAAGCTAGCAAATGACATAATTGTCAAAAAATAGGTTATAAATGAAGCATATTTGCCTAAAATGGCTTACAAGGAAGTAACAAGTTTGAAAACGACTTGAGAAAAGAAAAAGTATTCCCGATCAAAGTTCATACGCAACTGCTTATGGTCATAACAACGAGAATGATAATAATGACGACAGCTATGATGATGATGAAGACGATGATGATGATGATGATGACGATGTACAATAATACTAACTACAGGATGAAAAGGAGAGGCTTTACCAAAGAGAAGAGGTTTAAAGGGTATTGGAGAACTAAAGGGGAGTATGATGGAAAAAGTGAACTAATGGAGGGAGGAGAAAGGAGAGGAAATGGAGGGGGAGGTAAGAAGACGAACTAATGAAGAGGAGGAGGGAAAGAAATAAGTGGAGGGGAAAAAAGAAAGGTAGTATGAAGATGGGGGGGAAAGGTTCAGGGGAATATGAAGAGGAAAAGTTGAGGACGTGAGAGGTGAGAAGGGGAGTGGAGAGACTAGGGGAGAGGGGTGGACGGAGGTAAGGAGGAAGGAGGGGAGGAACTGAGGACGGAGGGAATAAGGATGGGGATTGGGGGTGGGAAAATAGGAAGAGAGAACACTGGAACTAGAATGGCACTCAGTAGAGCGCATACCTCCGCCAACGCTCTATCTCGCAGTGTTAAAGTGAAAAAAAAAAAAAAATCCTGGATCCGCACCTTTATCCGGATCAGCACCAAAATTTATTGGAGTGTATTTTGAGCCAAGGCCCATTCTTCTACCAAGTTTCGTGGAAATCCGTCTAATAGTTGTAATCTTGCTCACAAACCAACCAACAAACAAACTAACTAACGGGCAGGGGTGAAAACATAACCTCCTTGGCGGAGGTAAAATGGTGAGGAGGAAGGGATTCAACGAGGAGAGAGAGAGAGAGAGAGAGAGAGAGAAGGAGAGTCGGAGAGGAATATAAGTAAAGGGGACCAGGAACTTGAAGAATTAGAGAACAAGATTCAGTTTTAGAGGAAAGTCCTGTTTCAGTGTTGTTTGTTATACTACAGTATAATGATTGACCCAGATGGTTTCTCTCTCTCTCTCTCTCTCTCTCTCTTTCTCCTTTTGTTTTTCTTCTTGTTTTGTCTTTCGCCTTCTTTTCCTTTCTTCCCCATTCCCCATCTCTTGCTCCCCCACTGTCCTTCTCTCTTGTTTCCTTCTATCTCTTCTTTTCCTTTCGTCCATTTCAGCTTCCCTCATGAGGTATTTTTCTTCCTTCCTTGCTTGCTTCCTTTATTTCTTCTTTGCACTCTTTCTGTCTACCCTCCTTCCTTCATTTTTCCCTCCGTTCTTTAAGTTCCCCCCATGTTCCCCCTCTCACCTTTCCTTCCTTCCCTTTCTCCATTCCTTTCCTCTCCTCCCACCCTTTCTTTGCTCCCAGTTTTCCTATTTTTATATCTTCTTCCTTCTTCAGCTTAATATAAAGGAAATCAAACTGCAATTGACCACTTATTCCTTTCGAAGCTGTTTGAAACAGTATAAGGTACTATAGCAGAGAAGGAAGGCTGTCCCCAGATTATTGCGTAATATGGAAAAACTGTGATGGAAATTTCGTAGGAACGGAAACATTCTGCATCCTTTTAACTTGCAAAATAGAGTAACATCGTATATTTTAATTTCTGTCACAGGCAAAATTTTCTTGACAGTTTCCTGATGACATTATGATACAACCATTTGTCACTGTTCCCCGATCGTCAGGGAGTATTCTTTGTTTTCCCGTTATGAATTTCATATTGTTAACTGTGCTACAATCACATTTTTCATATGATACCCTACATTACAACATACAGCAAGAAAGTGCTGGCTAACTTTTAGTAGTGAGAGTCCATAGTGATATTCCCCGCTTCTGTCCTCATATTGGGTGTCGAAAATATATTACTAAGGGATTGGAAATTAAATAATAAAGTAATTTGTGCACCTATTAGATGTTAATCCCTTTCGTCCTTTCTTCTCTTCTTCTTCATTCCATGCCATTTTTGGCCACGTTCTCTTATTTCAAGCTCTTTCCCAACTCATTCTCTGTTTTCCTTCTTGCACTCCATCTTTTCTTTCTTCCATGTCTGCCTCTCTTCCCTTTCCTCTTCCGCTAATCATCCTTTACTTGCATACATCCTTCCCACGTCCATTTGTCTGTTTATCCTTCCCTTCCATCCTTACCTCCCTCTTTCCTTCTTTCAATCATACTTTCTCCTGCATTTATTTTTCAGCTGCCCCTCCTTCCCTCAATCCCTTGTTCTCTTCCTTTTTTCCTTCCTTTCATCTCTTCTTCCTGAATTCTTTTATTCTTCCTTCCATCCTTCAAATTACCTTCCTCTTCCTTTAATCTTCTCATAGTAGTTAGTAATGACGTGAGGGAGTGCTTGCCCTCTTCCTTCTTTTCCTTGCCCTCGTCGTCCTCCTTCTAGTCTTTCTCCTCCTCCTGCTTGTCTTCCTTATCTTCCTTCTCCTACTTGTCTTCCTTATCTTCTTCCTCCTCCTTCTTGTCTTTTTGTCTTCTTTATCTTCCTCCGCCTCCTCATTTTTCATTTCTTTTTGTATACGAATACGCAACATTTTAATAACGCCGTACGAAGGTGAAACGAAGTCTCTCCGCCTACCCCGGTAGGGAGGACCTGGAAAGGGAGAGACAAAAAGAGAAGGGAAGCACTAAGACCCAGTGAGAAACAGGCAAGCAATAAGAAAAACAAAGATTAAAAAAAAAAAAAAAGGAAAACTCGTATAAACCCAAATAAACTTCACTCGGAGGAGTGAGTGCCAATGTTCAAAACATGCAAAGTGAAAGCACTGGAAATTTTTTCAGCACACATGACGCCCCGAGGGGATCAGGCCGTGGGGAAGAACGATGGGAAGGAAAGAGGAGGAGGAGAAAGAAGTGACAATATGTCACACGCACCCCGAAGGCCGCTACCTCCTCAACCTCCCCCTCCCTCGCACCACACGAAGATAGGGAGGAGCGGGAGAGAAGATGAAAAAACAGGGGAAAAGTAAGTGAAACCACCTCGTCTCCTCCCACTGGGAGAGACAGAGAGAGAGAGAGGAGAAAAGACGAAAGGCAAGAGAGAACAGGCTCAGCTGTGACGCAGGAGAAAACAAGATAAGAAGCTGAGTTGGGTCGCCAACACAGCCCCCTTCCCCCCAGATTTCCACTGACTGTCGGGAGGGTGGTAAGAACTACCTCCGTCTGGAGACACCAGAAGTCAAGGAAGAGGAGAACAGGAGAAAATAAAAAAAGAAAAACCGTACGTACACCAGCTCCACAAAGGAATGAAATATCAACACAACGGAATTCTGAAGTTTATAAAGTTAAATCCTTCCTGAAAATTCCCGAAGAAAAGTTGGGCAAACTAGAGACTACTGTATTTCAGTCTACTTATCACAGCAAGCTGTGCTTATGAACTATTAGTAGTCTTAGCATCTTTTGCTGACGAAACAAATTTCACACACAGTCAGTACATTGTCATATCTACTGTAGCTAACGTATCGTATTACGTATCCTAGGATTGAAATTTGAGTTCAGTTGCATGCAGTCAGGTACAACAGTCATCTTATACTGAAGCTTAAACAGGCACTGCAAACTCGACTGACACCTTATGAACAGTGTTCTGTCTTCTGTTCAGCTGTTGTTTTAGTTCCCAGGTTCAAACTTAATTGGTGAAATAATAATCCAGGTACATATGACTTTACATCAGGGCTGTTAACACAAGAAACAGAAAAGCTGCAAGAAAGAACTCTATCTGACACAGTAAGTTACAAAATGAAAAAAAGAGAACCACTCTTCCCCAAGCCAAAGTAAAATAGTAAACTGTTTAGCTTTATGGCCACACCTTGTTAACCAATTCTGCCCACTTCATCACCTGTGGAAGTAGAAATGAAAAACTGTTTTGAGAGCCCCTGCACCTCGGAAGACAACAACCCCCTGCAATTCTGGAAAGTTCATGAGATGGATTACCCACGCCTATCAGGACTACTCAAACACTGTGTTAGTGTTCCAGTCTCCTTTGCTCCAGTGGAGGGTACATTTAGTACTGGAGGGAAGATATGCTGGAAGTGAACGTTGTAGGCTCAGTGGTACGACGTTTGAAATGTTAACATTCGTTTACAAATAACTGACATTTGTCGGAGGCACAATTGTGCCAGTATGCTTTTTGAGTGAGAAAGCAATTGCTGTTTTTTAAATGTTATACACACACACACACACACACACACACAGATATATATATATATATATATATATATATATATATATATATATATATATATATATATATATATATATATATATATTTTTACGTAACAGAGAGAGATAATGAACACTTCAAGTGAGAATACTAAAATCACTACTGACCTGCAAAGTTCCAGGTTCTAAACAAAAGACTTAGGTAAAATTACAAGTTAAAGTTTTAATGCTCAAACTAACAACTAAACATTCAGGACTCATAAGGATAATGTAATGGCAAAACAGGTTACATATATGGTTAACTGCAATAGCCTCTATTAACACGAATTTAGCAAGAGCAAATTTATCTAAGTCAACCCTGATAAAATGAGAAAACCGGATAATGCTGAGTTAAAGCAAGATATATTATTATTACAGATACAAAATATTACTAATACTGGCTGACAGTATGGAACCAATATGAATCATAAAAACTTTACCAGGCTTACGAATTAACGCCTTAGGCTATACAGTACAAGAAAAATGGTCATAACACTTATACTCAAATTATACAGCAGCTAGATGGCTTGAGACTTCCTGAGCACTCACAAAAATAATAATATACTGTACAGGGGAGGACAGAGATGTGAACAGAATGAGGAGTAGATCTAAGTGGCAACTAATGCAGAGACTGAGCTCATTATATAGGGGGCCGGCAGAGCTTGTTTCCAACTTGTAAGAAGGACGCCCAAATGAAGGCATAGGGGACGAAGAGTTGACAATCCTGTTCTGAACAACAGAAAGAACGACATACTCTACTATAAGGGAGAAGGAAGTGAGGTAGAACACGCAAGCCTGGTCACTATGGAAGCTAAGTGGCGAATCGTGAACAAACATGCAGCATACTATACATTAGGATCATACAAAGGATGATGCAGTCATGAACAAAACTGTATCATAAGTTAGAATTATACAAGGGATGATGAAATCATAGGCTATGTAACAATGTATATATATATATATATATATATATATATATATATATATATATATATATATATATATATATATATATATATATATATATTTCAATGTACCACTTTTCACTTAATTTACCAGTAGCTTGTCGTTTTCATGCGTTACATAAATTCATCCGAAAAAAAAATCTTTTTTCTTCACTGCCAAATTAGCCTAGCATGAACTTTGAAATAGCTTCACAATATCATCATTTTGCTCTACATGAAAGTGACATTGTTAAAAGGTATCTTTAAAAATCTGAAAAATATAAGCGAGGCCTTCATGATGAAACCACTAGAGACTTGGCTTAGTATGATACCTTATGTTGTGTTTCTGTTGTACTTTGCCTTCTAGGAAAACACAAACTAATATGTCTAATGCTATACTTAGGATAAGTATGATACCCTGGTACTGAATATTGGCGCCAGTCATGAAGTTATTTACCCTTATATAACTTTAGTACGGTACCAGGCTGACCTACAGCTAGAAGCTACTTTTTAATGATGAGTAATCATGAATCCATTCATGAATGCTTTCATAATGTATTCGTATTCCTATTCTTTGTATTCGTATTCTTATTCTTAGAATTTTAAAAAATTGGTTATTGTATTCGAATGCTTAACTCTTGTATTCATTCCATCCCTGCTTACCACAGAGAAAAAGACCGAGTCCTCTGAGGTGTTGCTAAGTCAACAGCTCTTCTCTGTCACGTCCTGAATCCGACTCCCAGGTAAGCAAAAACACTTGCTCCTAAAACTCTTAATGTTAGCCATGGGTGAACTGCTTAGTGTGCTGAAATGTTGCTCTTTTTCTCCAGTGAATTTTATGTAAGTAATGAGGCCGTGGAACAGAAATACGGTGCATGCATGAAAATTAAAGTTGTGGGGGTGATATATTACTAAGCGAGGGGTGTGAAAGTAGGAAGGAAAGTGAGGGAAGAGAAAAATTGAGAATAAGTGGAAAAAAAATAAGGAAATAGGATGATGATAGTGATACTTTTAAAAATCAGATGATAATGGTGGTGATGATAATGAAGATGCTAAGAGTGACTTACATGCTAACTGATGTCATTGTGACGATGATCGTGATGGCGGTGGAGATAATGACAGTGACTATCCCGAAAATGATGACGATGGGAGGAGGAGGATTAAAAAATAAGTAGTATGAAAAAGGAAAATCAGAATAAAGTACGGCAGACATAAGGAAAAGGAAAGAAGATAAATGAGAGAAAAATGAAGAGAGAGAAAACAAAAAGGAAGAAATGAGAGGAAGGGATACTGGAATGAAACAGAGAAAGGGATGCCATATAAGTGAGGAGAAATATTAGGCGGAGGAGGAGGAAAGGAAAACAGATGAAGGAAATGGAGGAAGAAATGAGAGAGAGAGAGAGAGAGAGAGAGAGAGAGAATGGGCAATGATGCTGATGTTAAGATTACCCTCCCTCCTCACGAGAGCTTGGTAGGTGGGGGAGAACATTCTTCTTTGTTCTACTTGTTTTATTCTAGTAGTTTTGTCACAGTCTGTAAGAAGCTGCCTAGCATGGGCCAACTGGGCTAATGCAGTTATCCTCACCTCTTGTCCTTATGTACAGTCTCTCTCTCTCTCTCTCTCTCTCTCTCTCTCTCTCTCTCATCAGCCAATGGCAAGGGGATTAAGCGTTCACCTCTCTGTCAGCCTGTTTATCTGTCTGTCAATCTGATTACAGAAAGACCAGTGGAAGGATCATATTATAATGGAGACCTTTCCATTCAGCACGGAGGAATTATTACATTTTGGTGAACGTGGGTGGAGGGAGAAGATCGTAGTTGAGCTTTTAATACATAAGAGAGTACCAGGTGATTCAAGCCAACCTAAGAAGTATGAAATTTGGCTTCAGTCTGTTGTTTATTGAGTCGCCTGTACGAGTAATGTAGCAGCTGACCTGCACACGCCTGACAAGGGCAGCCAGCTCTACTGAAGACAAGAAGTAACACACAAAGTGTACAACACCCCATGCTGCCGCGCACTAAGATAGGCATAACTCCTGAGTCTGATACCGTATTTCTATTTTGTCCTTTGTATCTCCAGATTATTATATTCAGCTCTAGGGAGACTTGTTGACATGGAAGAATTATATGTATAATCATCATTACCCCCTCACTACCAGTGATCCGTCTTAAGCAGAATAAACTCATGTGGAAATAAGAATAACACGCTACAAAAATGCGATGACATTTTTCTGGTGAATTCTTGAAGTAGTTAAAGCCAAATCATCGACCCTTCTCCTTAATATCGCTTTTCATCATCTTTATATAACCCTCAACCCATTCAAAAAGTTTAATCCAAACTGAGTCGCAGGTTTTTAAATAGACCTTACTTTAAGTTATTGATCTTTTACCTATTGTTCTGAAAGTAAAATCAGTCCATTCTTGGCTAACCGTACAACCTTCCACCAAGTTTGGTTCAAATCTAATTAAAACTACTTGAGCTTAAAAAACAAAATTTAATCGTGCCTTTCGTCAGTTGTTTTCAAAATTTCATTACTTCATAATTAACTAACTCTCAACTATTCCATCTAGTTAGATTAAAATCGAATTAAAAATATTCACATTGACCCAGTCCTTCACCTGTGACCTATGACCTTTCTCGAAAAAAATAATCACCTGTTTGTGTGATGGTCCTCAGTCATTATGCAGAATTTGGTGCCATTCCAGTCAATAGCTTTTACGAAATATTGTTAAGACTTTAGACAGACAGACAGACGCGCGGGTGTAATGAAGTGTTTTACGTGTTCAAATGGACAAATGGTTCACAAAGAGGAGCCGGGAAGTATTTGTTTTCGTTTACTGGAGAAGTGACCCACATCCACCCAGAGTTTCACCCACCGGTATGTACAGTAGGTGGGAAAGTATTCTAAAATCCATTATGTGTAAAAAAGGTGTGATAATGTGTATTGAAGTGGCTGTGCTTATGAGTGATTCTGTATATATCATCGAGGGAATATGAAAATGATGGCAGAAAAATGCTGATGATTGTTATTTAAAGTTCGTCTTCGGTTGGGATCGAACCAAGTTAGGAGGACTGACAGGCACTCAGGCTACTAACCCGATTACCCGAGGTTCCTAGTCAAACTTGAACGCCTTGTGGCAGTTGCTAAGAGTTACAGAAATATGGGTTCTAAGAAATGTCTAAACACAGTTTGTGACCTCTCTCTCTCTCTCTCTCCGCGCACACACACACACACACACACACACACACACACACACACACACACACACACACACACACACACACACGCTCAAAGCTCACAAACATCTTCAAAATGCAGTTCTAATCCAACTGGCACTCTAACCATGACTTAGTGAATACCACAAAAGAAAGATTTTTAGGGAGATACAGTGCAAGAGAGCTGCTTAGCCTCATATGAACTTAACCTCATCAGTATCATGATGTCCCTATTCATTTTTTCCTACCCCTAAACGATTTTCCCCACTTACCGATAACCTCAAGTACACCAGGCGTTACTGAAGGCTTTATCTAACCCCTATAGTTGGAAAACACTCCGATGAAAAAAATAATCTGCCAAATGCAAGAATACTATTGAAAATGGGTGCTAGGGCTGATATGGTTACCTAAATATAATGATACACACATCTGCATTTGGCTGACCTAGTATATTAATTTCACATGTTCAACGTAATCTAGCAAAGCAAATGCTCTCAACAGTAATGCATACAGGAAAGTATCTGAGTGCTGATACCTTCTATGTACAGATATTTATCTATCTGCAAACAGACGCCTTAATCCCTCCATGTCACTGTCCACCACCATCAGACTGCCCTCACTCCAGGTCACATCACCCATATTTATAAACCCCATACCTCCAACTCTCTCCCATACACAATCAATCAATCAATCATTTCCTGTGGCACCCCACGGGATGCATAGGACCTCAATGAACTCTCTCCACCAATATTTGTCTCTTGCCATCTCCTTCAGGTCCCACCAACACTCCTCTCCTGCTTCTTTTTTCATTGTCCTCAACCAGGTTTCCCTCGGCCTACCTCTACCTCTTCTTCCTCTAGCAATCCACTCTGGCACATCCTGTATTAAACTACCTTCTTTTCTGTATATGTGCCCCAGCCACTTCCAGCGAGACAGTCTCACATATTCATTAACTGGTTCCACTCTCGTAATATCCCTTACTCTTTCATTTGTAACTCTGTCTTGCCACTTTACCCCAAGAATCCTTCTCAGTATTTTATTCTCAAATCCTAATACTTTCTGATCTGTTGCAATTGTACTGTACCATGACTCATGCCCGTAAATTAAAATTGGTCTAACCATGGACTTGTAAATTTTCACTTTAGTATGTACCGAAAGCATATTATTATTCCAAACAGATTTCAACATTCCAACAGCTCGCCAAGCCTGTCTAATCCTCTCCTCAATTTCATTGTTTAATGATCCATTAGATGATACAATCTTTCCCAGATATTTAAAGTTTTCTACATTCTTCACCACATTATTCCCAATTACTCAATCGATTTGGTTCTTCCACGTTCATATTAATAATTTCAGTCTTTCCACAATTTATTACCAATCACACTTTTTCTCCTTCCTCCACCAGACAATCGAGCACCCTCTGCATCTCGTAAATACTTCCGCAAATCAGTACAATATCATCAGCATAGTCCAAATCCATCAGCTTCTTATTTTCTTTCCAGTTAATTCCTGCACCTGTTCTCCTTACAACCTTTTTCATAACATAATCCATAACCAAAACAAACAACAATGGCGAAAGAACTCCTCCTTGAATCACTCCTGACCTAACTTGAAATGGATCACTCAAAGAACCACTCACCATTACCTTACAAAAAGTACCTTCATGCAGGCTTCTAATAATATTTACAAACTTTTCTGGTATACCATAGAATCTCATAATTTTCAACATAGCTCCACGTGAAACACTATCAAACGCCTTTTCAAAATCCACAAAACACATGTTAAGTGGCATTTTCATCTCATTAGCTTGTTGCATTAGATGCCTTACAATAAAAATCTGATCATTACAACCTCGACCTTTTCTAAATCCCGCTTGTTCTTCTCTTAAAATTTTATCAATTACTGGCTCTATTCTGTTCAACAAGATTTTGGAAAAAGACTTTTGCAACTACAGGTGTCAAAGTTATCCTCCAATTGCCACACACACTTAAATCTCCCTTTTTTGGTATTTTTATAATCACTCCATTCTTCCACTCTTCTGGAATTCCACCATTATCCCAAGCCACATTAAAAAGTTTCAAAAGCGCATTCATCAACTCGTCATTTTCCACCTTAAGCATTTCAGGGAATATTCCATCCTCACCTGGAGCCTTAAAATTCTTTAACTCCTTTATAGATTTTGCTACCTCTTCCAAAGTTATATCCCCTGTTTCTATCTGCAAATTTCTCTCGGCTGGCAAAATGTCCTCTTCAGCTGGGATTGGTCTATTTAGAACAGATTCAAAGTGCTCTTTCCATCTTCCTTTTATATCCAAATCTTTAGTCATCAAATTACCATTTCTATCTCGTACAGGTATTTCCTTCCTTCTCCTTTCAGTCCCAGTTAACTCCTTTATGGCCTGATACGCTACTCTTGTGCTCTGACCGTCATTTTTACTTAATTTAATTTCTGTATCTGTCGCCTTTTCATCATATAGTCTCCTCTTATCACGTCTAACGAGTCTTTTTTACTTCAGAATGTAAACTCCAGTACTTTGCTCTAAGTACTTCAACTACCTGGCCATCAACATGTTGTTCTTCACTTCTTAACTTAGCCTCTTTCCTTTTCTGAATTACATTCCATGTTTCATCTGACATCCACTTTTTCCTTCTCGCTTTTCCCTTTTTCTTAATAGTAACCTTAGCACTCTCATGCAAAACCTCTTTTACCTCTCTCCACATTTGATTAATATCATTGTCTTCAGATTCCATCAAAGTCTGCAGGACTTGAAACCTGTTTCTACATTCGCACCGAAACTTTTCCCTCGTGCTCTCATCACTTCTCAGCTCATCAAAATCATAATTATTACCTCCTGTACAATTACCATTAACGTTTCTCTTAAGTTTTATTTTAATCTTTGACACAACAAGTTGATGATCACTACCTATATCTGCTCCCCTCCTTACGCAAACATCTTGCAAATAACTCCTATGCCTTCTGCTAATTGCAATGTGGTCAATCTGGTTACAATATTTACCACATGGTGAAATCCAAGTAGTCTTATGTATTTTTCTATGCTCAAAGATAGTTCCACCAATTATAAGGTCATTTGCCAAACAAAAGCTTGCAATTCGCACCCCATTTTCGTTTCTCATACCAACACCCTCCTTACCCATATAATCTTCAAAGCCATCCCTACTACTCCCAACAATCGCATTAAAATCACCAATGCAAACTAACACATCATGTCTTGCCACTCTATTCACTACATCCTGCAGCTTCTCATAAAAGTCATCCTTTATTTCATCAGCAGCCTCATTTGTCGGAGCGTACCCTACAACCATACTGATATTACCATGGTCAGATTTTAAGCGAGCATAAAGCAAGCGCTCATTAATTGGTTCAAACTCACATAGTGCCTTGCAAGCATCTCTACTCAGCAGTAAGCCTACTCCTTGGTAATGATTTCCATCACTCCTACCAGAAACCAACATAGTAATACCATCTTCCAAATTCATTTTATCAGCTCCAAGCAACCTCGTTTCTGTAAGAGCACAAATATCCATCTTGTATTCCTTGAACACTGAAATAAGTTCTTCCATTTTACCAGCCTGATTGAGAGTTCGAACATTCCAGTTTCCTATTCTTAAGGTTCTTTTTGGATTTATGAACTTATTTTTACACCGTGGGATTCTTAGCACCCCCTGCCCACTTAAGGGCTGCACGGAACTGAGGGCCATTGCTTCGTCACCAGAGTTCATCAAGATTTCTTAGGCAGTAAAATATTTTACCCTGGAGCCAATGCCAGTGACTCGCAGGAACCAGACAGTGGAGAGAGGAAATTAACTAAATGAAAGTAAAATGCAGAGGGTTTGGACAGACAAAGTACAAGGGAAAGAAAGAGAGCAAAAAGAATGTAGATATATTATATATATATATATATATATATATATATATATATATATATATATATATATATATATATATATACATATAATATATATATACATACATATATATACACACATATATACAATATACATACACTGCAAGACTAAAATTCAACAAAAAATTAGGAAAAAAAGTAAAACGTAAAACTAACGGCTGTAGTCTTAAACTGTGGGCAGGATTTCACCATGCCCTATCCGTATCTTTTGGTAATCTTAACACAAGAAAGGGAGAGAGTTCCCCGGTGAACGGGAGAGTATTACCACAACATAGTACTGGAATCCGTGAGGAGTCTCATTGACTCCCATTATTGCCTCCTCGTCATATTATAGCAGCCTTATGCAAAGAAAATTATGTAGAATTTGAAGGACCCTATGGTGTGTGTGTGTGTGATGGGAATTTTATTTATTTATTTTTTTAAATAACAGAATGGAGGAAGGAAAAACAAATGAGTAAAAAAAAAAATAATCCATACACCAGATTACTGGTGTCCTCTGTTCATAAAATATCTGTAACAGTTAGACTTGAACAGTTGTGGGTTGAAATTCGGAGGAAAACAACTCTGGGGAAGCGAGTTCCAGAGAGATGCAGTTCGGGGAATGAAAGAATTCTGATAGGCAGAAGTTCTGCAATATGGCTGAGTGACATTCCAGTCATGAGCGCTACCAGATGCCCATGTAGCACGAGGGAAAGCATGGAGAGGTGGCACCATGGACGCAACTTCGTCTGAGCATTTGCCAAAAAAATATCCGTAAAATAATGCAAGGGAGGCAACTTTCCTTCTTACTTGTAGGGGAGGTAGTTTATATGTAATGGCAGGGTTGTTAATGATTCTAACAGCTTTATTCTGAATTTTGTCTAGTTGTCTTAATGCAACCTCTCCACAACCATTCCACAAGGGTGAGCAATATTCAAGCTGAGAGCGCACATGACTCTTATAAAATATAGCTAACTGCTCATCGGCGAAGAAGTTACGGACTCTGTACAATAATCCAAGTTTCTTTGAGGCGGTTTTAGCAAGTGATCTGACATGAGAGGTCCAGCTGAGGGCACTGTTGAGATGCCAAGAATTTCAATACTTTTGGAGATGGGAATATTAGTAGCACTGAAGGTAATACACGAATCTGGCAATATCTGTCTATTAGTAAACTGTATATATTTAGTTTTTTTTTCATTCATTCATTGCCAGACGCCATGTATCCCATAAGGGGTGGCCAAGGGCTTAGAGTTAATTGTTTTACAGGGAGGGGCACTAATCCTCCACCAACCCCACTTGACACGTAGGGATGCCAACAGCATCTGGGTGTTCCCAGGCAGTCACCCATCCAAGTACTAACCAGACCCAAAGTTGCTTAACTTCGCTGATCGGATGGGAAGCGGTGTACTCAACGTGATATATTTAGTTTTACTAGCATTAAAAGAGACAAGGTTGTTTTGTCCCCATTCACTGATTGTAGATAGATCTTGATTTATGGAGATGGCTGTACTGAGTTGAGAGGTAGAGATATTAGACTTTGTAAATGGATGTCTGAGTGTGAATGAACTATGTAGTGTTGAGACATCTGCATATGAGTGAATGGGATTGTGGGTGACAGATAAGAGATCATTAATATGAACCAGAAATAGGGTTGGTGCCAGAACTGATCCCTGCGGCACGCCGGCATTAATTGAGTGGAAATTGGAATATACATCATCTACTTATACTCTTATTTTCCTGTCACTAAGATATGAAGAAATCAAAGGAACAAAAGATGTTAGTCCATAGCAAAGGAGTTTGGACAACAGGGAACAGTGCCATACTCTGTCGAAAGCTTTAGAGATATCAAGAGCTACTGCATGAGTTTCTCCAGAAAGATCAATTGATTGATGGATGGTATGAGTTAAGAGATTGAGTATGTCAATGGTGGATCTTTCATGGCGAAAACCGTATTGTCTATCACTAATTAAGGTGTTGGATTCAAGATGTTTAACAATGTGCTTATTAATTAAAGTTTCAAATACCTTACCAAAAGAAGATGTGACAGCTATTGGTCTGTAATTGTAGGGGTCAGACGAACTTCCTTTCTTCGGAACTGGGTGGATATTGACTTCTTTCCATGAATTTGGGAATAAAGAAGTACGTATGCATAGTCTGAATAATTTAGCTAGGACAGAGGCAAGTTCAGGGAACACTTTTTCAAAACAATTGGCGGAATTCCATCTGGGCCTGGAGCTTTGTTGGTAACTAAATTGTCTAGGATGGATTTTACGTATCTTGTCTGTATTTTAAGTGGAGCATTTTCGGGAGAATCAAGTTCCAGTACTGGGACATTCTGGCTAGTATCGTCTATGGCTGAGTTTCTGGCAAAGGTACTGGCAAAGATATCTGCTTTCCCACGTGGGTCATTTGTAATGTTGCCATCTGAAGATTTTAGTGGGGGAATGGATGATGACTTGTTAAAGTTATTATTGAAAGAATTAAGAGTTGACCAGAATATTATATTGTCATTAGGGTTGTTAAGTAGTTTTGATGCTTGCTTTTGAAGAAAGTTTGATTTAGATAGATTTAATACAGCTTTTGCATGATTTCCATCAATTCTAAATTGAGAGAGTGATTCAGATGTTTTTTTATTTTAAGTAAGAGTTATATGCTAATAATTTTTGGGCTGTTGCTTTGGCATAGTTGCCATCAAACCATTTTGGAGAGTTCGATCTTTTAGTGAACTGCTGACTTGGTATGAATAAATCCATACCCTTGAAATGACACTAAAGTAAGTTGACCCCATATGACCTTGACATTTGAATGCTTGACCGTGCTGACCTAATCAGATCATCGTCCCTTCATACTGTACCACTGACAAAAGTTTGGTTGAAATCCACTGAAGTGTTCAGCAGATATCACGCCCGCTCCATATGATCTTGACCTTTGGACCCTTGACCTTGCTGACCTAATCAGATTATCATTCCTTCATGCTGAATCACTGACAAGTTTGATCGGAATTCGTCGAGGGGTTCAGGAGATATCGCAAACACACCTATGACCTTGACCTTTGACCCCTTGGGCTCACGGACCTAATCAGTTCATCTTCCCTTCATACTGTATCACTGACATGAGTTTGGTCGAAATCCGTTCAGGGAATCAGGAGATATCACGCTCACACCCATATGACCTTTACCTTTGTCCCCCTGACCTCATCAGTTCATCATTCCATCAAACTGTATCACTGACAACAGTTTGCTCGAATTCCGTTGAGGGGTTCAGGTGATATCACGCCCACAAGGATAAACTAAGTCGAATGACCTTTACACTTGACCCCTTGACCTTGCTGGCTTCATCAGTTCATCGTCTAATCATACTTTATCAAGGACGAAAGTTAGATCGAAATCCATACTGCATCACTGACAAAAGCTTGGCGGTAATCCGTTGATGGGTTCAGGATATATCGCGCCCACAAGAGTGTTACAGACGCACGGATTCACGCACGCATGCACGCACACGGATAGAACAATCACTTAATGGCTCCTTCACCATAAGTGGGTGGAAGCACAATCACTACTCAGTCACACCTTATATTTTGGCACGTAAATGATATCAACAGTTCTCAGAAAAAAAGAATCACGACATTTACTTATACATTAGGAAACCAAATCATATGTGTCCAGAGAGAAAGAGAGAAAGAGAGAGAGAATGGTGAATGTCATAGTATAAAGTGACAGGGCATTACTCGACTCAGTTTCACGTCCTTGCCAGAAAATCTCTCTCTCTCTCTCTCTCTCTCTCTCTCTCTCTCTCTCTCTCTCTCTCTCTATCTATCTATCTATCTATCTATCTATCTATCTCTCTTTCTCTCTCTCTCTCTCTCTCTCCAACCTCGGCTCCTCTCTCGCTCTACAAGTTAATCAGTATCATTGTCATCATCGTTACAGATTATTACTCCTTATTCATCGTCATCATCTTAATCGTCATCGTCGTTGTCGTCGCCGTTGTCGTCGAAATTTTTACTTTTGACGTTGCTAAATATCGAAGCACATCCATATTTCAGGCATAAAGATATAACACAAACCCATCCTGCCAGAACTGAATCTGTTCGTGAAAGCAACATTTTTGGGTGCTAAACTTTCCATCATTCGACTCTAACCATTTGAAAAATATCTGTAATGACGTTTGTAAAAGTTTAATGTGCATCATACTTATCCTCGAGATCCTCTTTCCCACCCCTAGGTCGGTGTGAGATGGGGTCCAGAGAGACAGAAAAAAATTATGACAATGAGATACTTACAAATTTGCTCAACTGAACGGGCCACATTTCTTTTCATTCATCACTCAAGGCCCAGGAATCCTGACTCCACCTGATAGGCACAAACTTATTCCATACGCAGCTTCACATCTCACCTGTCCGACCTAGTAAATCTGATGAATTTCAAGTTAAAAACGGGATGCCCTGGTCATATACTCCTCCGCACAAGATTAATCCAACCAGCGCAATCACTTGTCAGTTCCCTAGTCTTATCAGATTCTTACTTTCTTTCATATAGTCATTTACATTATCTAACTTCCTGGCCTACCATCCCTCCTCTCACCTTCAGTTTCTCTCAGATATCATACATCCTTTTCACCACTATTCTGACCCATTTTCTTCACATGATCATTACATCTCATCACAGTCTTGGCCTCAGGTGTCCACAGGCTCCTTTTACTTCAGCATCTGTCACTAATCAGATTATTAATTTTCCCATTCTCTATCCGTACTCCGAGGACACCTCCTCCACAACTCCAACTCCACAAGTTCTTAAGAAAACTTGTCTTTTTCATTTTCTGGTGTCATTATCATGTTATCCTGCACTCGTACTGCCAGTGTTAGAGCAGGCTTACCAGAACTTCTTCGTACCAAGAAATTTGCGCCACCACACTCCGACGTTAGCTTCTGATCGAGTCCTTTATAGACCCATTTACTTACATTCCCTGTGCCACTCTACTTCCCACTTCTTTGGGCATTTACCTCTCTTTTCTTTTCACTGCACCGTGATACAATAAACCTTCTTTCACTCAATCCAAGTCTGTTTCAGATTGACTACATAACATTGAGTCAAATTTCTTTCTTAACGATCATAACTTTTATCTATATTTACTTTCAGTGGCACGATGGTAACAGTCATCTACGAAAGTACACCAGTCCAAGCCAAGCTCTCATCCGCTGATACTGCAAATATAAAACACATCTACAAGAAACTGCATGAAACAAGAAGTTATTATAAAGCTGAAACAATCATTGATATTAATGCTGCTTTTTCTACCTAAGGCTTCTCAAACAGAAAAAAATAATACCTTTAAAACTTGAACTGGTGGAAAATCTGAAAGTTAGAAATGTCTTAAATACGCAGCAACGCTTTCTCTCTGTTACTTTCTTCATTTTAATTTCCGGGAGAAAAAAATACGTTGTCAGAATTTTATCTTAAAGGTTAAAGTGCTAATCCCCTTCGTCATTAACTTTTTCGAACATCTATCAGGAGGGAGTTCTCCTACACTTTGTCCCTTTTCCCTTTTCTTTTGTTTCAACTATCATCATCATCATCATCATCATCATCATCATCATCATCAATTCATCATCACCATCATCATCATTGTTTGTTATATGTTCCTCTACCTATGATCAATGTTTTCTCTTAGTATCATCGTCATATGTTCTTCATCATCATTGTCTTAATATATACCGTTTCATCTCCCTCATTACCATGTCATCATTATTACCAGCATCACTTCAGGTTCTCTCTCCTCTCTCACTTCCTCAATTTCTTTCCTCACAATCGCCGTCACTCTCCAAAAATTCCCTCCCCAAATCCTCTGGAGAGCCATAAAGGTCACAACCAGGCCTCGTGTGGTGAAATACGGCACTTAACATTTCGTGCTGGAGGTTCCTGTGGTGTGGTGTGCTGTGGTTTTTATTTTAAAACTGTCATAATCACCTCTCTCTCTCTCTCTCTCTCTCTCTCTCTCTCTCTCTCTCTCTCTCTCTCTCTCTCTCTCTCTCTCTCTCTCTCTCATGAACTGCAAATTTCTGACTACACTCACTTTACTTAAGAAAATGTTTCAACTAACATCTCAGTTTATCGTATATAAATGAAATAATACTGGACTATTATAGGTGTTGCCATATATGAATACTCACAATGAAGAAGACGTTCCCGGAAGACATCCTGTCCCCTGCCCTACACACTATAGGCATCCCATGATAATTAAATTTTTGGTAATGTTTACGTAAATACACACACACACACACACAAACACACACACACACACACATATATATATATATATATATATATATATATATATATATATACAAATATATATATATATATACACTGTGACCGTAGAAAATGTCTACAGAAGATGTTTACAGTAAAATAAGTCTACAGTAGAATATGTCTACAGTAGAATGTCTACAGTAGAATACGACTACAGTTCAATGTCTACAGCAGAATAATTCTTCACAGTAGAATACGACTACAGTAGAATGTCTACAGGTGTAGAAATCATGTCTGCATTAGAACATGTCTTCAGTAGAAAATATGTACAGGTAGAATGGGTTCTACAGTAGAATATGTCTACAGTAGAATATGTCTGGCCGTACAGGAAAATGTCTACAATAGAAACTGTCTAGAACATTCTCTAATTATTTGCCTATTTGCCACAAATTTTTGTCTATACACTATGTTTCTTTTTCTACCACAAAAGAAGATAAAAGAAACGTCATAACTAAAAATTGTTGGCCAAATAGGCAAGAAAATTAGAAAATGTGCTCTAGAGAGTTTCTATTGTAGACATTTTCTACAGCAGACATATTTCACTGTAGTAGAATATGGTAGACATCTCCTACTGTTGTGGTAGGTGGGGGCGCTTCCACCATCTCTCCTCACTCGATGTAGTGGTGCTCTCGGGTGTCTGCTCTTTCCTCTTCCATCCTTGTTTCCTTCTCATCCTCTTCTGTCTTTTCTTTCATTCTTTTTCCCCGTTCTTCTGGTCTACGGGTGACTTTACACTCCCTCTTCTGTCTTTTCTCTTTTCCTTCATTCTTTCCTCTTTCCTTCCACCTGTAGGTGACTCTACCACTGAGTAACACGCCAAATGGTTTCCTTTACCCCAGGAAAACCTTCACTTACTACGCGTTGGGTGATAACCATTATAACCAAATTCTTGGCGCCTGGTGGTTCTGCTTGGGTAATTACGGCGCTCCAATCGTGAATTGAACCTGTGAAGGTTTATATCCAAGGTGGGTGTGGTTGGGGTTTATTGCTCATGTAATGCCACTCAGGGATGGATGAGGCTGAGTCACTCTCATCTTAAATGTTAGGACCAACTTTCCTTAGACCCGGGTTCCTACGCTTCTCATGGGGCAAATGTAGGATTTGATGAGTTGAATGAATGGATAAATGAATGTTTCTTTTTCAAAGTTTAAATTACCTTATGTTATAAGCTATGTACTCTGAGTCTCAACTTCCTTGTCCTCAGTGCACAGGCATCTGACTTGTTTTTTATTTTTCAGGGACCAGGTCTAGAGCATGCAACGAAAGCTGAACAGCTTCAAACACCGGCTAACCAGAAGGCCTTATACCGTATATTATCACAAAAAGATACGGTGAAGGGCACAGTACATATGGCACAATACAAATCAGTATTGTTAGTACATAAGAGCAAGGGGGTGGACTTCGGGAGACCAGGTAGTTGCAGGTGGCGGCCAGGTGTGGGAGGTGGCCACGGTCAGGTGTGCGCTCCCGTGAGAGGCACAGGTCTCTGGTCGCGGGGGTGGATCATCCGGCAGTGTGGGCTGTGGGAGGCAGCATCATGGGAGAGCTCCCTTCTGGTGGGACCTTGGTGTGTGTGGCGGCCCTCGTGGACTATGGCCAAACAAGGCAAGCAGGCGCATAGTTCTGGCTGCCTGCCCTTGGAGGAGGTGGGCGTCTTGCTGGGGGGTCTGGGTAGGGTCCCGGCATGGAGTCCACAGGGCGTCCCTCGACGGCTGGGCGCTGCGGTCTCACTGGTTTGGGGAGGCCGTCAGGGTCTGCCTGCAGCCTCTTGTACTCGGGGTGGTCCGACATCAGTTGGTTATGTTGAGGGCATCGGCTGTAGTGGACACACTCCCCAGAAGCCTCATGTGATGGGGCTGCTCCAGACACTCTTCAACAGGGACTTCACTGGGGAGCAGACTCCGCCCCTAGGGGTGTAGGGGTGGTGTGAGGGGCGTCCCGCTTGGCCTCTGGGAGGGGTGGAGAGACAAGCAAGAGATGCTACCTTCTGATGGGAGCCTCAGGGGTAGTGGATGAGGGAAGTCTGGTGGACGTTCCTCCCCTACAAGTCCGGTGGACGTTGCCACACTTCCACTAGTCCCTGGGATGGCAGGTGAGGGAAGTCTGGTGGACGTTCCTTCTCCTGATCAAGTCCGGTAGATATTGCCACGGTTCTGCTCCCTGCAGGGTCTGTAGGTGAGGGAAGTCTGGTGGACGTTGCCATGCTACTACTGGGGACTGTGAGAGCACACTAGTCCCAACTCGATGGTGGTGAGTGTTGATCCGAGCTGGAGATGTGGTGCGAGCGAGGTGGTGTACTCCCTGCTGGCTCCGTTGAGGGGAAGAGGGGCACATGGTGGTGGGGAAACGTGGGCCCCATCTGGCTTGGGACCCTTACATCGCCTCCCCATGGTCTCCTCCTGGGGTGGGTGTTTCTTCATCCCATCTGCGCATCCCTCCGTTGTCTCCCCTTGGGGTGGGTACTTCACATTTGTCTTGACTTTGCCATAAAGATAAATTGGTGGTTTAGTTAATAAAATTGCAAATATGAAAAAATTTAATAATGCTTGTGGCTGAAAAAAGCAAGGAAAAGCAGTATATGGCGCTACATGCTAGCCCTAAGACCTGCTTCACAGGAACGGATTTTTCCTTGTGGAAAATGCTAGCCGCGTGGAAGCTTAGTCAAGAACAAGGCCAATAAGACAGTCATATTGGCCTTGAAGAAGACTTATAGTGACCTTGGTCAAGAAGACGTGTCTTCACCGCACGAGCGGTTTTTACCATGCGGTAGCTTATCAGAGGAGGAGAAACGCTCTATTTGCCTGCCTTGCCTCATGATGGAGTGACAAAGCAGAGAGTGGTTTTTAAATATACTTGATGAACAAGTTGCTAAAAAAGACAAGAGCGCCAAATGGTGGACCTACCCAATAACCAACACTAGATTAAGACAATACGTAACTGGAACGAAG
>NW_027644609.1:0-15000 GCF_032717465.1 Coenobita brevimanus
GTGTGTGTGTGTGTGTGTGTGTGTGTGTGTGTGTGCTTTAACATAAAATGAGGAACACAGAGCACAGGACTCTTATAAGTTTACCCAACCCGAGTTTTTACCGACAGAACCATATGCATAATATTTCAACAACTGTTGGTTACATGTTTTTCATGAGAAATTTCGCATTATTAGTCATAATTCGGCGTACACAAGTGCGGTTAATCGGATTCCTGTCCTGTTGCCGTCACTTATGGTCTGGTTGCTATGAGGTCGGAGTATTTGAGTGTTTAATTGCAGAAAGTGGGGAAGAGTGAGGATAATGAAGGAATTTCTGAATCTGTCAATTACATTCTTTGTTTCCTATTTCAATATACAGTAGTACTGATGTTTGTAAATTCACCTCATTTCCAAAGCCAAAGATTACTTCAGTGTCGTGAGTAGAAAGAGGCTGCAACATTTTATTTTATATGTACTCGCAGGAAAGGCTGGTAATGCAACAAAAGATATTGGTTAGGTTAGATGAGAGCTGCTGGGGTAAAGTTAACTGAAAGTAGGAAATTTAGATCGCCAAAATATATTTCTTTCTCTCTCTCTCTCTCTCTCTCTCTCTCTCTCTCTCTCTCTCTCTCTCTCTCTTTCTAATACTTAGAAGTTTTGTTGTGAAGAATGTATTGTATAACACTGACTTTAAACTGAAATAATTTTACTGTATTTCATTTTCTTATGCTCACCACAGGCCCACATCAGAACAAAGAATAATACCTGAGAATCAAAATCATCACTAAGAGAGAGAGAGAGAGAGAGAGAGAGAGAGAGAGGACCCAGTAAGAAGAACCCTGTAAAATCAGCTGCAAAGTAAACAGAAAATGAGAGTGAAATTTGCTTAATGTTTAGCATCAAGTAACACGTAAGGAACAGGGAATGATATGAATCCTAGTGACGGTAAGAGGAATGTTGATATACGGACTGGGAAAAATTAGACTAATGACTAATCTGTGGCCACCAACTGAGGCGACGTTGGTGTTACAGCGGCCATGTCAACAGATAGAGCTCTTGTCATGGTGGAGCAACAATAGAGTTAATTATAAATGGTATGTATTGTGCTTGCCTTGTAAATGAAAACTGCTGCTTGACTAAAAGTGATATCCCATAGATGAATAAAGTGTCCTTTTATTTAAAATATATGCACGACTCTAGAAATAGTATGTAACAGTGCGTTCCCTCAGTTCCAACAGTCCTAGTACAGGACGAATCATACACCTCTACATGTTACCACTTCGGCGCTAACACCCATTGTCCATACTGAATACATGTTAAGGCTGTCTCATACAGGATTGGCATATTGGTATTAGCGGGGATGTTTTTGCGACATGTTGAATTAGCCAGACTGTCCAAATTGATGAGATAACGAGATGAGTGATAACCCTCTAACCGTTCGGACTTTCCCAGAGAAAGCTAAACCAGAATACCACATAAGGGCAATACCAGTGAAAAAACCGATATGCTGTTATGATCAAAAGTTTGTTGACACTGCCCTGTTGGGTATGGCGACGAAAGGTGTTAAATGAATAATCTGTGGATAGATTTAACATAACAGAAATGTATGTGAAGAAAAGACACTCACTGACGTTCAGGAAGGGAGGTCCAGGCTGCAGAAGCAACTCTCCCCGAATCTTGAACATGTACTGTTCACCTGTCCTTTGTGTAGTCATCAGGCAGAAACGTATTTGGATTAAAACAAATAAACAAAATGAAATAAAAATAAACGACGTTCAGGAGGATTTGGATATGTTCATAAACACAGTGTTGGTAGGAACTGTCAAAGAACTTTGATAGTGATGGTACAATGTTGCTATAAAATCTGTTCAGAGTTACGAGCGACTGATAGTTATGAAACGAAAAAATAAAGACCATAATAATTCCCATTATCCGTATCAAAGCGGTCGTCCAGTTTATATTTGAAGTGAGAGGGTGACTGTGTTGAATTAGTTAACTGTTAAATCCTGTTTTCCCAAGTGTGTCAGAGCCTCTGGTGCCCACTGCCTGGGAGTTGATGAGAAGCAACAGACACATCCACTTATTCTGACACAACAAGTGGCTTCGCGCCTCTGGTGCTTTGTGGCCGAGACTTGATGAGAGGAGGCGGACACACACATACCTCAAAACAAAACTCGTAAAATCTCATCTCCTTGATTTAGATATATAAACAAAAGCCGACACCCAGTAAGATCAGTTGATTTACTGCAAGTATCTGCGAGGCAAGACCATCAAATTATATCACGACAAGACCATCAAATTATATCACGACAATATCTTTACACGAGAGGGTTAGGGCCTTTCGATACACGGGGTTTGGACTAATACAGTTTTATCCTCCTCGTGCATTAAAACTTTCATCTTATACATCATTTTGTTAGTTCAGACACCATATTAAAACTACAGCTGTATTTGACATTACTGGTTCGTGTGTGTGTGTGTGTGTGTGTGTGTGTGTGTGTGTGAGAGAGAGAGTCAGCGCGCGCTCGCGAGTGTGTGTGTTTTGGGTTAAAAAGGGTGAAATAGAACAGGGACAATGTAACCACAGGGGAGGACGAGCAGTTTCCCGTATGTAAACTCCGTTCTTTTGTCTTTTTATCGGCCGCCTTTAGCAAGGCGGAGAATAATGTTTTTGGCCGCGCGCGCGCGCGCGCGCGTGCGTGGGTGTGTGTGTGTGTGTGTGTGTGTGTGTGTGTGTGTGTGTGTGTGTGTGTGTGTGTGTGTGTGTGTGTGTGTGTGTAAACAAACTAACTCAGCTTTGATCCTATTTTAACTAAGTTTAGGGAAAGGTTAAAGATAACCAGTGAGTAAACGTTTTGTTTTTTGGATCAGCAGGTTAAAGGTCAAGGTCACATGCCCTTATTAACCGCTGACCAACAAAATACACCTGAACCGGATTCTGTAATGGCTCGGAGTAACAACAATGAATTGGTTACATTTTGCAGGAAATCAACGAAAGTTTACGGTTACGGAGCAAGGTCATATCTCAGATTCGTGTGTGTTTGTTAACAAAATGTTTAAGAGTTTTTATTAAATTGTAACCAAACTTGGTGGACGATTTGAGGGTGAGCCACTCAGCAAACATTATTATTTTTTAGAACTGTAGATCAAGGTCATAGACAGAGGGTAAGATCAATTGAAATCGATTTCTTCGATGCTGCCCAACCTTTGGGGAGAGGTTCGGGATAAGACGAAAATAAAAGGATTCGATACTGAGGACAATCAGCTGGAGAAGAAGGTCACGATGAAAGGTCAAAGGCATAGCTAAGAGGGCTACGTAAACTCAAAATTTATTGCCTGATTTCCACGAATCCTGGTCGGGAAAGATCGAAGAGATTCAGTGTGTAGAATGAGCAATTAAAAAGTCAAGGCCATACGGCATAATCAAATTTCGACTCGTGTGAATGTGTGGGAACAAAGTTACTAAAACAATTTTTATTTGATTTGGTTCAAACACGATTAATGAGTTGAAAATTATCCATGATGTTCATCTATTGTTTTTCTAGGCCAATAGGTCAAAGACCAAGGCCACATGGCAAATTCAACTTAAACAGCTTTCATTCAGTGTAGGGTTCAGCCGTGTGGAATGGTTTAGATCAGAACATGGATCAAGAGATTCAGTTTTCGGAACAAGAAGTTTAAGGGTCTCAGGTCAAGGACAAATTTCAATGCATGTGGCTGTGTCTGAACAAATTACCATAACAGTTTTTTTATTGGTTTACTTCTAACGCAAAATAAAATTACCTTTCCTTCCTTCCAATGTAATAACCATGACAGCTTTTCTATGCTGCAAGGTGGTCCCTTCTCGCCATTTCCTGCCGGCTTCGGTTAGAGGCATGGTCTAAGTACGGGAGGTCAGCCAGACAGCACGCCGCGTGAGCCCGCGTGACGTCACATCAGCCCTTTGACGAGCGGGTTCAGCTTGTCCCATTCCGTTTATGGGAACTCCCTTAAAGAAGGAAAGAAAATGTGTAGAGACCCTTTCGTCTGCATTCAGAAAATCAGGTGTTAATTTACCTGATGATATTTTGTGCTTTTTTGCCAAACTTTGTATATATTTTAAGATCCGATCCCTTAACAAGCTGATATCAATTGAAAAGGCAAATAAACGAACAAGCAGGTCAGCAACTAGGAAGAAAATGAAATTGAACATGGTAGCAAAGAGAGAGAGCGAGAGAGAGCATGAATGAATTAATGGGGACACCATGATCTAGACACCACAGCACCAAGCCCTGGGAAAGAGAGAGAGAGAGAGAGAATGAATATTATATACACCAATAATGATGTATTTTTTCACACTAATGAATGATGGAAATTACATTGATCCCTTCATTTATCCGTCTAAGAGCATCATAAACGTTGCTCGCATTATATATATATATATATATATATATATATATATATATATATATATATATATATATATATATATATATATATATATATATATAGATAGATAGATAGATAGATAGATAGATAGATAGATATAGACAGATAGATAGATAGACAGACAGATCAGTGTGGATATGATCAAATGTGCATTTGTGTGTGGAGGTTTTTGTTATTTTGTTATTTTCTTTTGCTTAGTCGTATCGCTACCCACCTTGGTGGGGAGGTGCGATTAAGTATAAAACAAAAAATATAGATAGATAGATAGATAGGAGATGTACAAATTAAGTCCTGCTGTGGAATATTACAGGCGGACGATAATGTGATTTATTGACGTATTGACTATGGTAATGGTAAATGGTTATAAAGACATGAAATATACTGTAGGACAGATGAAGCTATGAATGAAGCAGTGTGGTCGAATCTCAGATAGCGCGTCCAGGTCGACGCCAGCCAGCCAGCCTGGAGAGCAAGGATTGGGAAGGCAGAGGCGCTTGTGACGTCATGCAGGCGGGGATTCCCCGCTGTCTGGCTGACTTCCCCTACTTAGATGATGGTTAGAGGGTTTGGTGGGTAGGGGGACGGGAGTCTTCCTGTGTTTGTATCCCAGTCTTTAAGTGATAGAATATCTTTGTTATTATAGTTATAACTTCTGTACAAAACAGCTACGACAGGACCAACAGGTCTGTTGCTCTTAGCTTGCCCTTGTACTCCCTTATACTCTCTCTCTCTCTCTCTCTGCCAAGGCCTCTTTACCTCAGCCTGTTCGTACCCGAACCAACAATCGGGACCTTGACTGAACACTTGACGGTTTGCAAGTTGTAGTCCGGGGGGAGGATTGGCGCTTTAGAAGATGTGAATACCTGCCTTAAAGACCCTAGTGTGGCCGATAGGCATGACGCTAATAGTCATGTATTTAGTGGCTCCGGGATCTGTCGTAGCACTTGTTCCATAGCTATTTATCCTGTGCATTACATTCCGGTATCCTGTTTTGTGTTACTGATGCCAACGATAGAAGCAGAATACGAAAGAATGGTAGCATCCAGTTGTTAGTGTGCTGTTGTGTTAGTGTCCTGTTGTTAGTGTGCTGTTGTTCGTGTCCTGATGTGTTAGTGTCCTGTTGTGTTAGTGTCCTGTTGTTAGTGTGCTGTTGTGTTAGTGTGCTGTTGTTAGTGTGCTGTTGTTAGTGTGCTGTTGTGTTAGTGTCCTGTTGTTAGTGTCCTGTTGTTAGTGTCCTGTTGTGTTGGTGTGCTGTTGTGTTAGTGTCCTGTTGTGTTAGTGTCCTGTTGTGTTAGTGTCCTGTTGTGTTAGTGTCCTGTTGTTAGTGTCCTGTTGTATTAGTGTCCTGTTGTGTTAGTGTCCTGTTGTATTAGCGTCCTGTTGTGTTAGTGTGCTGTTGTGTTAGTGTCCTGTTGTTGGTGTCCTGTTGTTGGTGTCCTGTTGTGTTAGTGTCCTGTTGTGTTAGTGTCCTGTTGTTGGTGTCCTGTTGTGTTAGTGTGCTGTTATGTTAGTGTCCTGTTGTGTTAGTGTGCTGTTATGTTAGTGTCCAGTTGTTAGTGTGCTGTTATGTTAGTTTCCTGTTGTGTTAGCGCCCTGTTGTTAGTGCCCTGTTGTGTTAGTGTGCTGTTATGTTAGTGTCTTGTTGTGTTAGTGTGCTGTTGTGTTAGTGTGCTGTTGTGTTAGTGTGCTGTTGTGTTAGTGTGCTGTTGTGTTAGTGTCCTGTTGTTAGTGTGCTGTTGTGTTAGTGTCCTGTTGTTAGTGTGCTGTTGTGTTAGTGTCTTGTTGTTAGTGTGCTGTTGTTATGGTCCTGTTGTTAGTATCCTATTGTGTTAGTATGCTGTTGTTAGTGTGCTGTTGTGTTAGTGTGCTGTTGTTAGTGTCCTGTTGTTAGTGTCCTGTTGTTAGTGTGCTGTTGTGTTAGTGTCCTGTTGTGTTAGTGTGCTGTTGTTAGTGTGCTGTTGTGTTAGTGTGCTGTTGTGTTAGTGTGCTGTTGTGTTAGTGTGCTGTTGTGTTAGTGTGCTGTTGATAGTGTCCTGTTGTTAGTGTCCTGTTGTTGAGTGTGCTGTTGTGTTAGGTGTGCTGTTGTGTTAGTGTGCTGTTGTTAGTGTCCTGTTGTTAGTGTCTGTTGTTAGTGTGCTGTTGTGTGTTAGTGACCTGTGGTGTTATTGTCCTGTTGTTAGTGTGCTGTTGTGTTAGTGTCCTGTTGTGATAGTGTCCTGTTATTAGTGTGCTGTTGTGTTAGGGCCTGTTGTTAGTGTCCTGTTGTTAGTGTCCTGTTGTTAGTGTCCCGTTGGTTAGTGTCCTGTTGTGTTAGTGTCCTGTTGTGTTAGTGTCCTGTTGTGTTAGTGTCCTGTTGTTAGTGTTCTGTTGTTAGTGTGCTGTTGTGTTAGTGTCCTGTTGTTAGTGTGCTGTTGTGTTAGTGTCCTGTTGTTAGTGTCCTGTTGTGTTAGTGTCCTGTTGTTAGTGTCCTGTTGTTAGTGTCCTGTTGTTAGTGTCCTGTTGTTAGTGTCCTGTTGTGTTAGTGTCCTGTTGTTGGTGTCCTGTTGTTAGTGTCCTGTTGTGTTAGTGTCCTGTTGTGTTAGTGTCCTGTTGTGTTAGTGTCCTGTTGTTAGTGTCCTGTTGTGTTAGTGTCCTGTTGTGTTAGTGTCCTGTTGTGTTAGTGTCCTGTTGTTAGTGTCCTGTTGTTAGTGTCCTATTGTTAGTGTGCTGTTGTGTTAGTGTGCTGTTGTGTTAGTGTGCTGTTGTGTTAGTGTGCTGTTGTGTTAGTGTGCTGTTGTGTTAGTGTCCTGTTGTTAGTGTCCTGTTGTGTTAGTGTGCTGTTGTTAGTGTCCTGTTGTTAGTGTCCTGTTGTGTTAGTGTCCTGTTGTGTTAGTGTGCTGTTGTTAGTGTCCTGTTGTTAGTGTCCTGTTGTGTTAGTGTGCTATTGTTAGTGTGCTGTTGTTAGTGTGCTGTTGTTAGTGTGCTGTTGTTAGTGTGCTGTTGTTAGTGTCCTGTTGTGTTAGTGTCCTGTTGTTAGTGTGCTGTTGTTAGTGTCCTGTTGTGTTAGTGTGCTGTTGTGTTAGTGTGCTGTTGTGTTAGTGTCCTGTTGTGTTAGTGTCCTGTTGTTAGTGTCCTGTTGTTAGTGTAATGTTGTTGTTAGTGTCCTGTTGTGTTAGTGTCCTGTTGTTAGTGTCCTGTTGTGTTAGTGTCCTGTTGAGTGTTATTGAAGCACCCGATAGAAGCAGCCTACGAAAGAATGTTAGTGTTTACTAGGCAGAATAAAGCGCTTAGGAAGGGGTACTACGAAGCCTGTTATGCCACTTGCTACACAGCCCAATGCCTCCTTCTGACATCGTCGATGGTGTAACGGCCAGCATAATCGCCTCGTAGGAAAGAGATCCAGGGTTTGATTCCCGGGTTCGTATTCTAGTCGGTCAAGGAAGCTCCCCAACACCTCGTCCTTACCGATTTATTTTTGGATTTGGCTGGTTAATACGGTTTTGCACGTTATTTATGCAGAATATGGTGATATTGAAAGGTTTTAGGTAATACACAAGAGGGCGGCAAGGAGTAATAAGCTACATAAATCATGTAGTAAGTGGCTTTAAGAATCTTCCATCCATCCATCCATCGATTGCCAGACGCCATGTATCCCAAATGGGGTGGCCAAGGGCTTAGAGTTAATTGTTTTACAGGGAGGGGCACTAATCCTCCACCAACCCCACTTGACGTAGGGATGAAATGAGAAGCCTTGTCCCAGGCATGGTTTCGATCTCGGGCCTCACGAACCACGCCCAGCTATCTGCCAGCGCAGGCGAAAATACAGCCCCGGACCAGTCACGGGACCTTTATGCAGGGTGTCTTTTGCCTCAGTCTGATCGTACTAAGAACTGACATTTATGGACCCTGGGTATATCAACTATGGCCTTTCTACCTTAACTTGGACCAGGGTTTTGTTCCGTTAGCTCCTTATTTCACATAGCTCAGTGGCGGAAAAAGACAATACTGTGACTTTACACTGTTTCTATAGCACTGCCTCCTCACTCGTCCCATACTCTATTGCTAATCTTTTGCTACAACTCAGCATTTAATGAGGGTAGATCGCAAATTTAGGCCAGCTTAGAGCAAAACGGGTAAAGATTGACGGCATTTTGAGGCCAGAAACTACAGACTCCTATCACACACGAACAAATAACCCCAGCCATCTCACATGCACCCAACCTCTTCCCTACACTCTCCCCAACTCGACCTAGGCCATTGTGGGAAGGCTTAATGGATGCAACCCTCCGTGATGGAAAGGTCCAGCCCAAGAGGGGACTACACAAGACTGCACATTCCTTTCATTCTTCCCCAGAGAGAGAGAGAGACAGACAGACAGACAGATAGATAGAGAGAGAGAGAGAGAGAGAGAGAGAGAGAGAGGAGGGGGAGAAACCGAGCTCACTAAAGTACTCTACTTACCAACTCCTTCATTGTGGATTAATGGAGGCTGCAGTGAACCCTTCCAGAGTGAAAAAATATAGTCCAGATATGAATAAAATCGTTTTGCAATACCGAAAAAAGTTTTAAGTTGTCCTCGTACTGACGATGAAAATAATCACTGTGTAGCACTGGTAAGGAGAGAGAGAGAGAGAGGGGGGACATGTATATCCGTTGCCATTATCTCACATTTCTCCACAATAGACTGCGCCTCCATAACCAAAACGATCACTGCAATATTCATTTCCTCAGCCCGAGTGAGTAAGTCTTCTCTTAATCAGCCTTTCAGGAGAAGATTTTATTCGGTTTAGGAAGATGTCTTGTAGGGAAGAGGTTAAAGTAGGATGTATTTAACCCTTCGTGTTGGAAATGCCTCCTTATGAACCTAGTGTACTAAAACCGTTCGGGTACAGCAAAGATAGAGAAAATACCTCTGAGTGGGGAGTTTAAAGCATTTTGGAGACATGTGAAGCAATTTTTCATTATAAACCCATTCACCACTATGACATACTTGCTTAGTCTGTTCTTGGTACAACCGGAAGCAATTATTGGTTTCCTTCCAACAGGTAAATAAGCCATGGGTCAGAAATGCTTATCACCTTCCATTTGCTTAGCCATCATCCCACTGTGAGCTCCTCGTCACTCTCACCCAGTTCTGGAGATTGTTTGGGCATGGAGTGATTGGAATATTTAGGAGCTTATGATTTGGTCTCCTGGGAGGATAATGAAAATTGCTCTTGAGTGTACCTACAAACGGTCGGCTGCGAGGTTACTGATTTTTGCTCTTGAGTGTACCTTCAGAGAGTTCTGGGAGGATATTGATCATTATTTTGGGGCGTACCTACAGGCCTTTCCTTGGGGGAAGCAGCCCTAGGTATATAGAAACCTACAGGCCTTTTCTTTTCTTTTTTTTCAAATTGGAAACGACCTCTTGAAGGGATTAAGAAATGCTGTACCTAATCTTGCCTGTTTGAAGTCTTCCCTGAACTGATTTAAATAGTCTAGAAAGTGCAGGGATAAAGAAAACGTGACAGTATTCAGATGGCGGGGATAAATGGTAGAGATTTTCCGAATATGAGAGGATCAGTGGTGGCATTTTTAACACCCACAGACTCCTGTGACTCATTTGCCTTGATAATGTCGTCTGGCGTTTGCTGGTACTGAATATCCGGTGCTAGATTTGACCATAGAATTGCAGGGATAGCACTGACAGTAAAGCATGGCAGATTTGGCAGTGACACCCAAGCATGGCAAGTTTAACAATGACACCCAAGTATATCAGGATTAATGGTGACACTTGAATAAAGTCGTCAGCTGGAACTGCATACTAGAGCTATTTCAACCATGTGGGAGTTACTTCATACTTTGGCGTCTCAATCGTGTACTTTTGAAAGAGATCATCTTTTCTGATTAACTGTGTGCTGCTCGAACAAGGCTAAATAGAAATTAATATCCATAATTACAGTAAACTGCATGTATCGCCATTTCCACCACCGTTTTTTACTACAAATCTTCTCAACACAACGATCACTGTCACCACATCAGTAATATAACGAACACCTCAACTAGCCACCACCACCACTACCACATCAATTAGTCGCTACGAGGGCAGCAAGCTTCTAGGTATTAGGGTTTCGGGTAACCAGAAAGTCACTTGGACCCGCTGCCCGTTTGGTGCCAAACCTGGTAAGAATAATTGGCATGTTTACACGGACACAGAGTGAGGGCCTGGCAAGAGTGGCAGTACGGTACGGTACGGTACGGCACGGTACGGAATTACGGTGCAGTATGGTATTTTTTCACCTGTAACTAAGGTACTAAATTACGGTACGATATTTCTTTTTAAGTACGGTACGTACGAAATTATGTTATTTTTTTCCCTACCTTTTCCGTACCCATTCCATACTTATTTGTTCAGATGTGACTGTCCACTGTCCAGAATAATCCAGTTGATAAATACTGACTTTTAGATAGGGTAACCGATAATTTCCCTGACGAATGTTCTGTTTTAAGATGCAAACTTATGTTTTAGTGTGTGTGTGTGTGTGTGTGTGTGTGTGTGTGTGTGTGTTCCAAGTGACTAATCTTTATATTTATTTAATCCCATTGCCATATGAATATTAATCAAATGTTATGTAAATTACCACACACACACACACACACTTAATATATTTACAGTAATTTCCACTAACAGCAGAAAACACAAATATAATTAGTGAGAACTGAAACTGGACGAGGAACTGCTTGCAAAGATAATTCGATTCATTTTCACAGAAACATAATGGCAGAGGTACGAAATTAGGTACGAAATTACGGCACGAAATTTTATTTTATCGTACCAGTACGGTACGGTTCTTTAGGCATGGTACGAAATTACGGTACGATATTTTTAAACCATCGGAATTATGATTTTTTTCCCCGTACCCGGCCTGGTAACACTACGGCTAGAAGCTACTTGCGACGCAAATTGTCCAATTGTACTGGGATAATAACTGGACAAATAACATCCCTTTCGCTGTTCCTCATTCTGAGGAACTCATCTTCCTGGGGAGGTGACGGCCCAGTGGAGAGAGAGGTGGTCTGCTGACCCTATTGACAAAGGTTCGAATTCTGGCTGGGGCAGAGACCAGCTTAAGGATTCGAAGTTCGCTAAAGCACACTTTACTGGTCTACCACAAGACCCGCCGACACGTCGCAAAAAGCACCTCTGCTAATACCGTTACACCGGTCCTGTATGAGACAGCCCTAGCATGTGTTTAATAAGGAAGGTGGGTGTTAGCGCCGAAGTTGTGACATGTGGTGTATGATATGTAAGAGGACTCCTGGTCGTAAGGGAAAAGGCTCTGAATCCTTTACCAGGAATCGAACACATACACACACACACACACACACACACACATATATATACATAGATAGATATATATATATATATATATATATATATATATATATATATATATATATATATATATATATATATATATATATATATATATATATATATATATATATATATATATATATATATATATATATATATATATATATATATATATATATATATATATATATATATTACTCCGATGCTGACCTGTAGGAGCGGGACAATGCAGCAGACTAGCCTATGTGCATTATTCTCACTGACTCTATCCCTCAGGTGCATTATTATGAAGCCAAAGTTGGTGTTAATCGTTTAGCCTGTGAGGTAGAGCCGAGAATTTCTCAGGCTTGAATGATGAGTGAGTGGATCTTTGGGCCACTCTTACTGACGCTCTCTTGATATTCTGTTTTGTGGTTCCCCTTTGCCCCTTCCTGTTTCTGCATCTCGTCCACCCCACCAGTAGAATGATGTTGATGATGATGATAATGATGGGCTGATGGTAGTAGAGATGGGGTCGTGATGATGATGATGATGGTGTACTGTTGATGATGATGATGATGATGATGGTGGTGGTGGTGGTGGTGGTGGTGGTGGTGGGTTGATGGTGGTGAAAGTGTGGTGATGACAATGATGATCATGGTGTTGGTTGTGGTGGTGATGATAGTTGTGATGATGATGAAAACGAAAATGATGATTATGACTTAGGTGCTTATAGTGATGATGACAATTATTGCAACTGATGACTGTGGCGGGTGTGGTGATTATGATGATAATGATGGTTGTGATGATGCTAATGATGATGATTGTGGTGATGGTGATAATGAAATGACGTTTCTTTTTAGTCTGGAAGATTTCGCAACAGTTCTCCTCAGCGATTTATCCTTCCCCAAACATGATGACAATTATAATGATATTGATGGTGATGATTGTGATAATGGTGATAATGAAATGACGTTTCTTTTTAGTCTGGAAGATTTCGCAACAGTTCTCCTCAGCGATTTATCCTTCCCCAAACACCGAAATATCTTCTCTTTCGTTACTGACGGAGACTATGACCCGTCTTTTCGTCGGTTGAGGAAAGTAACACATTTTCATAAACGATTTATAGTGCTAATTACTCCTTATTTTCCTATTCTTTATTATATAATCCCTTCAAACATCGCCATAGTCTGCATAAATAACGTTCAAAATTATAATACCCAGACACATCCAAAAATAAATCTCTAAGGAATAGGTGTTAGGGAGCCTGCTTACCCAACAACAGTACGGGTGTCAGCCTAGGACACTGCCTTAGCTGAATGAAGTCTTTAACTGAAATTCAATATTAGAGTTGTTCCGACCGTGACAGAAGTTACCCCATGTCTTTGTGTTCCTGAGGACCTTATTATTATACATAATATAACAGGCTTCGTAAATCCTCTTTCTCAGCGATTCGTTTTGTATATCACACGTTAACCTTCTTCTTTTTTATAATATACCATACGTTGTCTGAATAATTTTAATATCGACGCGTTACCATCTGTAACGTACAAGAGTACACTGAGGTCTAATGTGCAGGATAAATAGACGAGGAAGAGGTGTTACGAAACATCCCCAGCCACCCTGATGCTGTGAATGTAATGCCACCCATGTCCTTCCTCAACAGCAATACCCACAGCCACCCTGATGCCGTCAATGTAATGCGACCCATGTCTTTCCTCAGCATCAATACCCACAGCCACCCTGATGTTGTGAATGTAATGCCATCCACGTCTTTCCTCAACAGCAATACCCACAGCCACCCTGATGCTGTGAATGTAATGCCACCCACGTCTTTCCTCAACAGCAATACCCACAGCCACCCTGATGCTGTCAATGTAATGCCACCCACGTCTTTCCTCAACAGCAATACCCACAGCCACCCTGATGCTGTGAATGTAATGCCACCCACGTCTTTCCTCAACAGCAATACCCACAGCCACCCTGATGCTGTCAATGTAATGCCACCCATGTCTTTCCTCAACAGTAATACCCACAGCCACCCTGATGCTGTCAATGTAATGCCACCCATGTCTTTCCTCAACAGGAATACCCACAGCCACCCTGATGCTGTCAATGTAATGCACCACCCATGTCTTTCCTCAACAGCAACACCCACAGCCACCCTGATGCTGTCAATGTAATGCCACCCATGTCTTTCCTCAACAGCAACACCCACAGCCACCCTGATGCTGTCAATGTAATGCCACCCATGTCTTTCCTCAACAGCAATACCCACAGCCGACCACCGACCTGCTGACGGAGTGTGCGGGCCGGGCGTGAGGACGGAGGGGAACACAGTCACTTTCCCTGCCTCACCTGCCGGTCGACTTGTTCTCTGGTACTGGCAGCTGAGCGACGACGCCTACCTGACGCTAAGAGTAAAGCTGAGAAATCTGAAACCTCCCAGCATATTCATCGACCCATTCACGTTTAACACAAGTTATGCCGACGTAAATGAGATCTTGAAAATCGACTTCAGCTTCACAGAGGTGAGGGATGAGATAGGGTCAGCAAGTTCTGATATGTGGCGGAAAACAGAAACGTACTTTCGATTCATTCCTTGTATTTCAGATTTTGACTTACAGAGAAGTCAAGGAGGTCGTCGACTCTCTCTCTCTCTCTCTCTCTCTTTCTCCACTTCTAGCTTTATATGTGGATCTTTGTTACGGGACAAAAATTTCAGTGGTTTATAACTACTTTCTGCAGGATGATCAGCGAAATGAGTGCAAAATCTTCCGTTGTTTAGTTTTTCCTGTAAAAACATATATAAGTTACGACGGGAAATCGATCGTAAATGTGTCTGAAATTCCCACTCCTGATTGTTAACTCCTTCAGTCAAATGACGTCTTTATGTTTTGCGTTGCTTTTTACTTTTACCTCTCATCTTTATAGGCAAGATTCCACACAGTTACATTTAACGAAATTAAACATCTATAGAAGTCTATCAATCTATCTATTGCCAGACGCCTTAATCCCGTAATGGGTGGCCACAAACAAACCGCCTTAATGGCTCCCTATCCCCCACCATTTCACCCCCCTGCTCCCAGAACACATGCCCCTCTCTCATATACCTCTCCACTCCATCCCTCCAACTCACCTCCGCCAAGTAAGTTGGAGAAGGTTATATACTCAACTATGTGTGTCTGTCTGTCTGTCTGTCTTTCTGTTTCTCCAGACGACGTCTCCAAAAGTTTTTTTTTTTTCTGAAAGAAATTTTGTGGAAGGGTGGGCTA
>NW_027644609.1:17500-20000 GCF_032717465.1 Coenobita brevimanus
AATACATTCTATCCATTTCTCCTTTCTCTGAAATCTCCATTCTAGGAGATTTCAGTGTTCACCACCACCTTTGGCTCTCCTCTCCATTCTCTGATCCACCTGGTGAACAAGCCTTCCTCTTTCCTATCCTAATCGACCTAGAGCAGCTTTCACAGCACTCTACCCGTCTCCCTGACCGCCTTGGAGAGTGTTCCTTCATCCTTGACCTCTTCCTTACACCTCATCCTTCTGCTTACGCTGTTAATCTTTCCTTTCTGTTGGGCTCCTCCGATCACAACGTTGTCACTGTAACCTGTCCTATTACTCCCGTAAGGCCTGTGGACCCTCCAAAGAGGTGACAGCTGTGGCACTTTGGAGCTGCTGATTGGTAGGCCATCAGGCACTACTTCTTTGATTTTCATTGGAGCGATTATTGCATCCATGGCCGGGAGCCATCTGAGTGTGCCTTGCGCATTACGGATGTGATTCTCTCGGGCATGGAAGAATACCATTCCTTTCTCATATCCTTTGACTAATGCAAGAAAGCCTTGATTTAATCACGCTTGGTCTAATGCTGTCTGCAACAAGGAGAGGGCCTATAAAAGGTACCGGAGCCAATCCACCCCCTGAATCACATCTTTTTTATGCTTCTGCCCGGAATCGTGCTAAGTCTGTTCTTCGCTCTGCTAAAAATAATTTCATCCGTACTAAATGCTCTCAACTCTCCAACTCGAATTTTTCCCTCTCCTTCTGGCACCTTGCCAAAAACCTTTCTAACAACTGTACCCCACTATCCTTCCCTCCTCTTTTCTACTCTGATGGCTCTGTAGCTATTTCTTCTACTTATAAAGCAGATCTGTTTCCTCAGACTTTCTCCTCCAATTCCACCTTAGACGATTTCGGTGCTGTTCCTCCATCATTTCCTCACTCAGACTTCCTCATGTCTGACATTATAATTTCTTCAGCTGATGTATTTTCTGACATCTCTGGCCTCAATACTAACAAGGCATATGGACCTGATGGAGTCCCTCCTGTTGTCCTCAAGAACTGTGCCTTTGTGCTTACACCCTGCCTAGGTAAACTCTTTCGCCTTTGTCTTTCAACTTGCACCTTTCCTTTTTGCTGAAAGTTTGCTCTCATTCAGCCAGTCTCAAAAAGGGTGACCATTCCCAACCATCTAACTATCGTCCAATTACTTGAACATTCTCTGTCTCAAAAGTTTTCGAGTCTATTCTTAACAGAAAAATATTAAAGCATCTTTCCTATCACAACCTTCTCTCTGATTGTTAGTATGGGTTCCGTCAGGGACTCCACTGGCGATCTTCTCACCTACCTTTCAGACTCCTGGTCATCCTCATTTCGGGACTTTGGCGAAAGCTTTGCCATTGCACTTGACATCTCAAAGGCTTCCGATCGAGTCTGGCATCAATTTTTAATTTCCAAACTGCCCTCTTAAGGTTTCTATCATTCTATCTGTGCCTTCATCTCTAGCTTCCTTTCTGGCCGTTCTATAGCTGCTGTTGTAGACAGCTATTGCTCTTCTCCTAGATCTATCAACTGTGGTGTTCCTCAGGGCTCTGTTTTATCACCAACTCTCTTCCTTTTATTCATCAATGATCTTCTAAGCTGTATATCTAATCCTATCCACTCATATGCTGATGACTCAACCCTTCACCTTTCCATTCAATTCCCGCAACGTCTATCTCAACAGTTACTTCAAGAAACAAGGGATGAGACTATGGCACATCTAATGTCTGACTTGGCTCTTATCTCTGAGTGGGGTAAAAACAATTTTGTTTTTAATGCATCAAAGACTCAGTTTTTACACCTATCAACTCGTCAAACTCTTCCACAGGAGTACCCACTAATGTTTAATAATATCCAGCTCAAGCCTGCATCATCCTTGAACATGCTTGGGGTTTCTTTCTACACGGGACTTATCTTGGAAAGATCATATTGAATCTCCTGTAAAATTTGCTTACAAGAGATTAGGTGTGCTAAGCCGACTCCGTGCCCTTTACCCCTGCACAGTTGTTGACTTTATACACGGGTTTTCATTCACCCCCTGTTTCAGTACAACTCTCATGTGTGGGGAGGCTCCCCACATACAGCTCTTCCCAACAGGGTGGAGTCAAAGGCTACTTGTCTCATCAACTCTCCTCCTCTTACCGGCTCCCTTCAGCCTCTGTCTCTTCGCCGCACTGTTGCCTGTTTATCTCTTTTCTGTCGCTACTTCAATGGTCACTGCTTCTCTTAACTTTCTGCTTGCATCCCTCCACCTCTACGAAGGGCGCGTAGCATCCGTCTAACAACACACTCTCATCCCTTTTCTGTCCAACTCTCTAATGCAAGAATAAACCGTTACTCTCAGTCCGCAACAGGTCAACTCTGGAACTGTCTCCATCTGTCTGTATTTCCTACTTCGTATGATCTCCAGTCTTTCAAACGCAGTGTGTCCAGGCATCTCGAAATGATAGGATCGTGAATTTGACTCTCTATTGTATTGTTTCTTATTTTATTT
>NW_027644609.1:25000-36707 GCF_032717465.1 Coenobita brevimanus
ATACATTCATCATCATTTATATCGTTGTGTTTCTCTCATTATCCGTTTGTTTTCACCCAACGAAATCTGAGCCACTCAGAGCAGCCTGTATAATGAATCGTGCTTGTGCAAAAATTCAGTGAACCTTACTTATGAGGCAAGGGAGGCAGATCTCCTTGGGTACTGCAGCCCTTTCACCTTTTTCACGTTAATTAAGCCCGATTTTTCATCCCTTTCCTGCTCATTTGATGCAGTTCAGTGGCAGAATAAGACAGTTGTAAGGAATCTACCTCCTATCCAAATAACTTTTTCGTGATTACCATCATAATCCTGTTGTTAGTCATTTGTTATAACTCAGCAGTTAAGATAGACAGATTGATATTTTAGGCCAAGTTACAATAAAAAAAAGAAAAAACACACACACAGTCAAATTGGCTTCTCAGTCTGACTACATTTGGTCATCACCTGAGCAGAAGCGGGTAAGGAGGATTTCTGTCAACTGAAAACAAACTATACCGCCTCACGATTTTTTAAAACTTAGACCTTTAGTAATTATAGCTATATCCCATATGTATATCTATCTATCTACCTACACCTATCTGTCTATATATTATATATATAGATAGACATAGATAGATAGATATACAGATAGAGATATATATTATAAGATTTAAAAAATGAGGAAATTTCAGCTTCACCCAAAAAAGCAACAGTATGCATAAATGAAAATAGCAAGACACGTGTACAACGTTGGGAGAGTAGTATATCAAAAAAGAAATAAATACATATCCAAGTTTAAAGACAGCCTTTAAAAAACAGGTTGTCCATAACATTATTTAATAATTAAGTTCACATAAAATACCTCGTGCGACTGATGGCAACCCATAATTCACAGGTGGAACATCTGGTATTCACCCCCCCTCAAAAAAAAAAGTACAACACAAGATCCATATAACTAGAGAAATGTTTTTTACCTAAACTTAACAAACAAAGCGCCTTTATAGGTGACTTTAATTAGAATAGAAACTATTTTCAATTGATAAATACCTGTTTTTAGATATAAAAAAAAATGCTGCAAACATATTTCCCATTTTATTTTATGCCTGTCCATGGTATTCATATAAATACTGCAATCTGCCATATATATATATATATATATATATATATATATATATATATATATATATATATATATATATATATATATCCATCATCCAACTCCTACATTGCCCCATGAGAAGTGTAGGAGCCCGGGGCTAAGCAGTTGATCCTGACATTTAAAATGAGAGTGATCAGCCTCACTCATCCCTGAGTGGCATTAGCATGAGCAATCAACCCCAACCATCCCTTGGATAGTAAACCTTCACCGGCTCATTCCGATTGAAGACCAATAATTACTCACTAAACCACACCACAGGCGCCAAAATTTGGTTATATGGTCACCACCCAGCGCAGTAAATGGTTTCATGGTGTACTAGGAAACCCATTTGGCTTGTCACTCATTGTAGAGTCACCCACAGGCAGAAGGGGAAGAGGAAAGAATGAAGGAAAAGAAAGACAGAAGAGGAAATGTAAAGTTGCCCGTAATATATATTCAGTTTAGACGACACGTGTCCAATTGAAGAGGTTAGACCTTCATTCCAAGTCGAACTAAACAGGTCCGTAGCCATCAAGGATAAACTAAATCTAACACGTTCTCTAAAGCTTTACCTCAGTCGCGTTTCTGGTCTTGCTCTCAGCCAAACTCCTTCAGCTGGAGGACGTTATATCTAGTTTGCTCTTAGTGCCTCCACAAAACTGACGCGGTTTGAGAGAGAGAGAGAGAGAGAGAGAGAGAGAGAGAGAGAGAGAGAGAGAGAGTGACTACTGCAAAGTAAAACACTATGAAACGATGAGAGATAAAGACAGACATAAAGATAGATAGGACATATATCTATCTATATATATATATATATATATATATATATATATATATCTATCTATCTATCTATCCATCTATCTATCTATCTAACTGTCTATCTATATATACAGAGGAGAGAGAGAGAGAGAGAGAGAGAGAGAGAGAGAGAGAGAGAGAGAGAGAGAGAGAGAGAGAGAGGTAATCAAATGGTTAAGCTGATTTCTTTGGCATACATTTTTAAGCTTAATCTCTGCTCCATCCTTACGCCTTATTCATCGTGCATGACGCCTCTCGTACTGAAGGGGTTAATGAAGAGCTGAGTCTAACCCTTCCTATTTTCTAAAAGTCTGTCCTAGAGCTGCATAAAATCTCGATATGTTGACGGTTGCAAGGACAAAATAATGATTGTGTTATTGTAGGAAAGGATATTTAATTAGCAGTAGACTTAGCTATCACTGGTTATCTTCTCTCTCTCTCTCTCTGCTTGTACATCTGTCTGTCTGTCTGTCTGTCTGTCTGTCTCTGTCTTAAATAGTCTCTCTCTCTCTCTCTCTCTCTCTCTCTCTCTCTCTCTCTCTCTCTCTCTCTCTCTCTCTCTCTCTCTCTCTCTCTCACACACACACACACACACACACACACACACACACACACACACACACACACACTAATGTACCCCACTCTTCTCACTCCTCAGTAAAGTCACACAGAACACTGGGGCCAACAAAGATCGTGGAATCAGAAACTTGGCGTTAACGGATGTCGCGATAACGGAGGCGTTGAGTACGATAATCCAGGTAATCACGTGTATGGGTGAGTGGAACCCCAGCTATGCAGAAGCCAGCAGCAGGGGGATGGACCGCAACGATAATAAGAACAGCTTGTATGAACCGGGACCCCCCATCATGCTAGGTCCATTGCAGATTAAGGAAACTACACTCACACATAACTCGCATCCTTCCACACCTACCCAAGCTTCTCACTTCTCTCTAACTCTGTCATCTGTGTAAATATGATATCTTCCATATTTGGCTTATCTATGACTCAAATCCTTCCATTCCTACCCATCCTCCTTCCTAAATCTGTGTCAAATTACAGCTACTCTGGCTTCCCTTGAATCACACTCTTCACACCTGTCCCATTTTCACTAACTCCTAACACTTTCCTCTGTATATACAGTCTTTTTGAAAAATATACTCATCTTTGACTGATACTGTCCCACACACCTGCACATACTCCTCTTCCCTTCTAACCCCATTATTTGTAACTAGAGACTGTTCCATATTATAAACTCATCCATAATCCTCACGCCCTCTCCACACATCCGCCTACATTCTCGCTTTAACTCCATCCCCCTATAAATTTTAATCCTTTCCAGAAATTATATTCATTTTCATGATGCACACCCTTCCACACCTGTCCATACTACTAGTACCTCTCCCTCTAACTCCATCATCTGTAACTATAAACAGTTCCAGTTTACAGGCTCATCCACGACTTCACCCTTCATTCCACAATCCTCCTGTTACACCCTCATTTCTAACTCTCCGTCACATCCTAAGTATAATCCATATTATCAGAATTAGAATTATAGTGACATTGTGTGATGGAAAAAGAGGAGGGAAGATAGGAAGGCGTGGGAAAGCTGTGATTATGCGGTCAAGAGCAAGTCTAATTTACGAATGGGCGTTACACTTGGTCCACAGGAGTTAAGTAGGAGGGTGACAGACATGTGTAATTGACCAAAACAAACTCGTGGTTATCTTAAACAAAAAATACACATGACTGATCAAAAGAAACATATTAATGGTTAAAAACGAATACATAATTGACTAAAAATACACGTGATGGAGCAACACGTGTCTGATCTAAAATACATGGTTGATTGCAAAACAGACAGACACGTGATTGACCCGAAACAGACAAATGCGTCAATGATCCAACAAAAAACGTGAGATACCAGGACAAACACATGACTGTTCAGCGATATATCAGCTTATGTATATCAGGCTATAATAATATCATACCATAGGGGATTAAAAGAATGTTGATGTTGTTGTTTGATGATGACATAATAATTTAGGGATTATGAGTGTGGTGGATTTAATTGGGATAATAAGGACGATGGATGTGTAGTTTGGATAATAACGATGATAGAATAAGTTAGGAAATAAGGATGATGGAATCAGTTAGGAAATAAGGATGATGGAATTAGTTAGGAAATAAGGGATGATGGAATTTGTTAGGGCAATAAGATGTTGGAATTTGTTAGGAAATAAGGTTGATGGAAATTGTTAGTGTAATAAGATGATGGAATTACTTAGGAAGTAAGGATGATGGAATATGTTGGGGTAATAAGATGATGGAATTAGTTAGGAAATACGGATGATGGAATTGAAAGTTAGGGTAACAAGATGATGGAATAAGTTAGTGTAATAAGATGATGGGATTAATTAAGGAATAAGTGATGATGGAATTAGGAAATAAGGATGATGGAATTAGTTAGGAAATAAGGATGATGGAATTAGTTAGGAAATAAGGATGATGATTTTAGTTAGGAAATATGAAGTATAGATTTAGTTAGTAAATAAGAGTGATGGAATAACATAGGATAATAAGGATAATGGAATAAGTTAGGAAATAAGGATAATGGAATAACTAACGATAATAAGGATAATGGAATAAGTTACGATAATAAGGATTATAGAATAAATTAGGATAAGAAGATGATGGATTTAGTTAGGAAATAAGGACGATAAGTTACAAAAATAAGGATGATGGAATGTGTTAGGATCATAAGCTTCAGGATTACGATAGGATAATAAGGACGATAGAATATGTTAGGATAATAAGGATGATGAAATAAGTAAAAAAGGTGATGAGCTTAGTTAGGAAATAAGAATAATAACGGAATAAGTTAGAAAATAATCAATCAATCAATCATTTCCTGTGGCACCCTCGGAGGATGCATAGGGAACCTCGATGAACTCACACCACCACATCCTATCTTGTGCTAACCCCTCAAGATCTCCCAACACTCATCTCAGCTTCCCTCTCATTGTCACTCACCCACGTCTCTTTTGGCCTTCCTCTACCTCTCCTACCAAATTGCCACCCACCCTGGTGTACCTCGTACTATTCCCTGTCTCCTATACACATGTCCTAGCCACTTCACGATCGTTGAGAACCTAACATATTCATCGACCGGCTGCACTCCCGTTATTTCTCTAATTCTACTATTTGGTATCCTTTCCCACCACTTAACTCCTAATATTCTTCTAAGTGCTTTGTTTTCAAACACCAAAGAATTTATTTTCCATAGTCACTGTGCTGTACCAAGACTCGTGTCCATAAATTAAGATACTCCTAACCATTACCTTATAAAGTTTGATTTTTGTATGCACAGAAAAACTGTTGTTATTCCAAATATTTTTAAGCATTCCACGTGCCTGATTAGCCTTCTTTAGCCTTTCCTCGAATTCAAAGTTCAAAGAACCATCCACCCGGCTAAATAAGTACCTAAATATTTAAACCTATCAACTTGGCTTTACAACAATAACTCCAAATACACATTCCATCGCATTTTCCATATTCATAATGATAATTTCAGTTTTTCCACAATTAATAATACGACCACCACTTTGCGACCTTCACTCACCAAAACGGTTAACACTCTCTGCATCTCTTCTGGCCCATCACAAATCAAATCTATATCATCTGAATTATCTAATTCCATAATTTTCCTGTTCTCTCCCCAAAGTATACCTGCACAGGTTTTCTGTTCCAACGCGTTTCATAATGTAATCAATGACCAATATAAACAGTAAAGGCGATTGAGAACACCACCTTGAATTACTCCGGACTTGACTTCAAACGAATCACTCGAACCGGCATCAACCATCACTTTACAAAATGTGTCCTCATGCATGTTCATAAACAATATCACAGCTCCTCTGGTATTCCATAATGTCTCATGAAGTCTTCCCACATAGTCTCTCTCCAAGAAACACTATCAAAAGCCTTTTCAAAATCAACAAAACAAAGACTTAACGGTACTCTCATTTCATTAACTTGCTGCATCAAATGCCTAACTATAAAAGATCTGATCATTGCAACCACGTCCCTTTTCTAAAACCAGCCTGTTCATCCCTCAGAATACCCTCAACCACCGGCTCCAGCCTATTTAACAACACTCTACTGAAAGCTTTCAAAGCTATCGGTGACAAAAAGAGATTCCCCTCCAATTACCACATTCACTCAGGTCTCCCTTCTTCGGAACTTTAACAATTACACCATTCTTAAAAACTGATGGAATAAGGTAAGAAAATAAGATAATGGATTTAGTTAGGATTTTATGAATGGAGGATGCCTTTAGCTACATGGACCTTTTTTTTTCCTTTGTTTTTCCTTCTCCCATTCATTATCTAAAAAAAATAAAAAAAATAAATGATAAATTAGGATTAGGATAATAAGAGGAAGGATTAGGTTAAGATAATAAGGATGATGGATATTAAGTTAGGAAATAAGGACGATGGATTTTAATAGGAAATACGATGATGGAATTGGAATAATTTAGATAATTTAGGGTGAGAATTTTTGTAATAATACGAGGATAATGTGATTACTATAATTTTGTTTTTTATTATTATCATTATTAACTACATTACTGTAGTCGTAGTTGTACTTGCTGTTTTTCTTCTCACTACTACTACTACTACTACTGGCAGTAATAACTAATACGACTATTACTACTGCTACCACTACTACTACTACTGCCACTACTACTACTACTACTACTACTACTACTACTATTATTATTATTATTATTATTATTATTATTATTATTATTATTGATCTATTATTGCCCTTTCGTCCACGATAGCGTATTATCTGCAATAGTCTTGCTACTGTTTATTAACTGTGTTCCAGATTAAGAGAAGTTTTTGGAACCTAAGAGGCTAATGGAGGCTATAATCAGGTTCCTTTCTTTAAAAAAATAAAAAATCCATCTTAGTGAATCAAAAGAGGCCCCAGCAAAGTGGGAATCACACCAGCCGCAAGCCGATACATAATTGGCGCGGTTTGGAATACGACCTTGACTTTAACCTACTTTCACCAATTTAGAACCCGTATGAGATTTTCATCCCTACTGCACGCCATGTTTGGCGATGAAATCTGGAGCAGTTGTGTCAGTTATCGTGCTAACAGACACACAGACACACAAACTGGAAACAATACCAGCTTCGCTATGGCGGCCTGGTAAAAATCGTCTGGGGACTGAAAGAAAAAGAAAAATAAAGCCGTCACCAGATTGCTGGGGTAAAATATTTTCTCCTTCATGCCTATTCTTGTTTCCGTCTCTGTAATTGTTTGTATTTATTTGTAACTTTCTTTTTATTTGTACTTTTGTATGCACTTACTGTAGTTGTACTCACTTATATATGTACTAATTTACATTGCCTAATGATGTTTATGTTAATGGTTCTTGAGAGCATCAACATCACTGCCAAAGGTGACACTGGAAGAGAACTATTGATGTTTATGTTAATGGTTCTTAGGGGCATCAACATCACTGCCAAAGGTGACCCTGGAAAGGCTAATGATGTTTATGTTAATGGTTCTTAGGTGCATCAATATCTTTTCCAATGGTAAACAATGCTGGAAAGGACAGGAAAGCAACACAAACTTTCAGTGGTTAGTGGCACCAGAATTTAGCTGGATTGGGATGCTTCGTAACACCATTTTTGTGGCGAATTGTTTCCTGCATTGAGCACCTCAGTGCCCACATTGTTTTGTGATAGATGCAAACTTTGTCCGATATTACGAAGATATGAGTATCTGTTATTTTTTACTGTTGTTACTTTGTCGATCTTAGAAAAACATTTAAGTGGCGCATTTAACGTGAAATTGAGAAGTAGTAGGCAAAATAAATCGATAAGGAAGATGTGCTACAAACCCTAACATACCACTTAGCATTAGCAGACCAGATTTAAAAAGAGGAACTTTCAAAAGCGGCCTGTTGTTCCCTAAATCTCCACCAAAGTATGTGTCACCATTAGTGTTACACCGACATTGTACTGGAACGAGACGTGTGTTAGTTGCTTGGTACGTTGCAGGACTGCTGGGCCTTAGAGAAAAGGATTGTCGTACTCGTATGTGCCCAGAAGACACATAACAGAAAGAAAGGATGGAAGAAAGAAAGTAAATATATATTCATATGAGGTCCACGACAAGACCCGACCTTCTTGAAAGAAGAGTGGTAGCCAGAACAAAGCTTTTCCCTTTTATGCTGCTTGACGTGTGAAAGGGGAAGGGGTGTCTGTCCAGCAGTGAGCTTGACGCATGCGGAAGTAGAAGTGTGGGAAATGTCAAAGTTTTTGTCTGTCAGAGTCCTTGCATGCTATCATTAATATCAAGTGACCAGAGTGCAAGCGCATGCAACCTATGAAAGGACTTACTATTGTTACCCATTATGAAATGCCCACTAATGTTTGTTCTTTGAACCCTAGACACAAGGAAGATGCAGAGCACGACACAAACACTCTACTTACCACGACTCCGTGATTTCTAACACACTGAAAATTCCATAGAGAGAGAAAAAAATAATAATCAATCATCAAGTGAATAATCTTGCGTCCTGGAGCCAATGCACATGTATTGGCAGCAAATTGACCTGAGGCCTGGGTAAGAGAACTGTTTGAAACATTGTGTGGTGCTGTAAGTGGCCTTGGAGATATCATAACAACACTTTTTTTTGCGATTTAGCCTGCGTCGTTCATCTCAGTATCTTCTTGTATGTTATTCATGCAGAGTCCAATATTAAGACCTTACTAGTACTACTAGAGAGTGTTAATAAATAATACTATTGTTTGTTAGTTATGTAGCCAGTGACATCAATAAATCTTATGGATAACTCGGGAGGATGTCAGAGAATAGCGTATATAAAAGAAATAGCTAGTGAAGATGCTAATAGCTTCCTGTACAGCCTACATTACGGGCATATGATTTAAGAAAGTAATGTATGATGTTGAGCCTTGTCTTGGAGACTCTTTCAAACTCCTGTGCCTTGGAGACTCTTGACTTTCTTGCCTCTTCAACTCTTACTGCCTTTAAGATGAGAGTGATCGGTTACCCTAGTAATAATATGCCAGTAATTATTCCCAGTCCAGCTATTGGGCCAAACCCATATGGACCTTGGAGAAATACACTCGTTTTGCTCAAACTTGGCCTAAAATTGCCATCTCTGCAACGTTAATGCTGAGTTATTACTGTAGATCAGTACTGTTATAAGATGCTAGTCCTGAAGAAATACCATGGGATGGAGGTTAAGCCACAGTAGTTTAGTTTTCAGTCACTGATTTATATATGAAAATAAGCCACAAAAGGACAAAAAATGGGCCAAAGTTAAGGTAAAAATTGACTAGGTTCTAGTCAGCAAACTCCAAGGAAATCCCGAGTTCGGTCTTTGTGCTGGTCAGACTCTTGGAGCTAAGTTTGTCTGAACCCTCAGTAATGGACTGTATCACTACTCATTTGTAAAAAGTTGTACTCACTTATAATCATATGTCTTAGAAATTTGTCGGTCTGTTCATATGCAGGTAACAATTTGTATTTACAATGCTGGATAGGGATGCTTTCACGCGGTGGCACCGATTCACCCAGCAGCTCCACTGACTGGTTATACACACGTCCCTCACCACTCTTCCATATTTCCTGAAGGGGGGATGATAGACTACAAGGAAGGAGCAGCTTTAGCCTGCAGTTCTCTACATTCACATTCGAATTAGCCTGGGGTTACAACCACTACTATTCTTAGCTTGTAGTAAACTGTAAGAGCAGGGCTTTCTGCTTATTCGTTACCTTTTGTACTCGTAGAAATAGTTTGTATTCTCGTCATGTTTTATACTCTTTTTTGTAATAGTTTGTATTCTTCTCTATTTGCTTCTTTTAACCAGCATTTTTCTTGTATCACATTTCTTCGTAACCAGCCTCTGAAATCCCGTTTCTGTATTCTCTGACGTCAAAGTCGTGCTATCGGGCGAAGTGAGATAAATAAGAAAGACGCAGTTTCAACATGCCTCTCTCTCTCTCTCTCTCTCTCTCTCTCTCTCTCTCTCTTACACACACTCACACACACACACACACACACACAAAAGCCACAGAGCTTTAAAATTCCCATCTCTCTATCTTGAATGTTGAGTTGTACGACTAGAATAACACTAGATTATGATGCTAGTAACAAAGAAGTGCAAGGGAAAGTATGTAAAGGAGTGGCAATATCTCTTTCTGCCACAGACCTATATGGAAATAAGCTGGAAAATGACGAAAGTCTGGGCCAAGTTAGAGTAACAACAGTATATCCACCAATGTACAAGTCTGAGCAAGAGTTGAGTCACAATCCTTCTCCAGCTTGTTGTCCTGCCTTTCATATTTCCCATTCCTCCCCAGACCACATAAAATATCCTTCCTTCACACACTCGTTTACTCTTAGCATCATATTGCTACTACACAAAATAAGTTCAAATAACTCCTTCTGTCGTCTCAGCCAGCAGAGAAGTGTCAGTCAAATTTTGCTCATGGCTGTACAGGCCATGGAAAATTATTAGAAGTATTTCCCTCCCAACATTATGAAACAGTTGACGAAGCATTTGAAATTATTCTTCAGTAACTCATTATTGTTATTATTACTAATTATTATCAGCAACATATTAATGTGTATGCCTGTTGTTATCAGTAAGTAAAGCGCTTCTTATTAATGTGTATGTGTCTGCTGTTGTTTTTAGCAACATTTTAGTAATGTGTATGCCTTATGACTTATTATCAGTAACTTCTTATTAAAGAATATGCCAGCTGTTGTGTGTAACATCTCTTTAATGTGTATATATGCTGTTAAATATCAGTAACTTCTTATTAATGTGTACGTCTGCTATTATTTTTAGTAACTTCTCATGGATGTCTATACCTACTGTTTTTATCAGTTCATCATAGAGGTGGGACTTTGATACAATATTTGAAATACACTATCCAATCAGAAACATTTCCCTTACGAAAAAAAAGCAAACGGCAGGAACGCTCATTTTGCAGCCCCAGATCATTTGGTTGCAAATGATTTTTGATCAAGTATGCAGATTAGCCACTTTCATGATAGGTTTTTGATCAAAAAGTTTTCATGTACACCTGTTTGGCTGTACCTTTTTTTCTTTAATCAAGTGATCATGTTCACGTGGTTGGAAATACTTTTTTTGTGATGGAGTGGTCATGCTCACTTAATGGAAGATAGACACATATGGAATGTACAGTCTCCTGCAGAGAAGTTCCGTTCCCCCTCCTTTCCATTAGTAGGTCATCGCATTATATTAGTTTTTGTAGTTAAAAAGAAACAGTTAGTTGCAAGCATCTGTTTATTTATCCAAACAGATAATGCTGACTACACGCAACTTTTAACCAAACCAATAAGATATTATGGGATACTGAAGGTCAGGAGGAGGGATAAAACCTATGCTGGGGACTGTACATGTTCACCTGACTGAAAATGTATTTTTGATGGTCACTGCCGTTGAGGTAAATACTATTGCTGGATTTAATTGTATCGTAATAATGGGTTCTGAATGATCTTCCTGTTAATCAAAACGAGATCAAGATTGGACGAGAAGAAAGTTCATGCAGTAAAGATATTTTGAAGAAATTGAAAAGTGCCTGAACTGAAAGACAAACCAGAGAGTGTTGTCCAGGACAGTGCATGAGTGGTGATATGTGAAGGCAGTTTGTTGATAAGTGAGCGGATGTGTCTCCCGCTCCTGTATTTACCAGCTTTGGCATCACCTTCACAAC
>NW_027644610.1:0-4995 GCF_032717465.1 Coenobita brevimanus
ATCAAACCCCATTACCCCCTCCCTCATACTTAATCACCAACACCCACATACCCAACATCCCCACGCTCATACTCCATTACCTCTTCCCTCATAACCCATTACCCCTTCCCTCATACTTCATCACCTACCCCTCATACCCATCATCCCCTCCCCCATATTCCATCACCCCTTCCCTCATACCCCATCACCGCCTCCCTCACACCTGCCGGAATACCTACCTGTACAAATACCCTGGCTCATCACGTGATAAGATGAACTGCCAAACAGAGAAATAAATGAATCAATAAATAAAGATGGAAGATACTCGCAGCCCAGTGTTCATTCCCCATGCAAGACCACACCGCTGAGGAGACGCATAAGAAGAGGAGGGCGATGAATGTCTTTGGTGGCTTCTCCTTTGATGACCAAACTCGGCATAGAAAACTTAAATTAATCCCGGGAAAAGAACAGGATGAAAAGGCTGCTGGAGAGAGAGAGAGAAAGAAAACATCTATATCTGTGCGGAGGAAGAAAATAAAAGGGAGAAGTCAGATGATTATAGTGTTAATGGTGAGCTGAGGTAAGATAATAATTGTGAGTGATTGGAGTGAGAGAGAGGCGGATGATGAGGGAAATGGAAGAAGTGGTATAGGGTGGTGAAGGAAGGAATCTGAGAGTAAATGTGGAGTGAGCTGTAAGGCAGAACAAAATAGTGAAGAAATTAAGTGGCATAGGAAGAAGATGAGAATGATAGGAGAAGATCAAGACAGAGAGCAATTGTGTGGGCAGAGAGGGAGAGAGGGAACTGCAAGAGGAGAAATATGTGCCATTATAGATAAGAATATTACCAGTGACGATAATTATGACACAAGGAAGGGAGGATTGTGAAGATCATGAATATAGATAAATAAGCAGTTGAAACGGACTGGAGCAGACTGTTCAGGAAATGGGGTCAATGAACAAAGAAATAAAAATATAAAAAGTATATTAAAAAAAAGGATTCCCTTGTTATTTCAGCATACGGTTTCCAGGTATCTCATGAGCTCCATATTACCTCGATTTTTTTCCCTAAGACCAAGAAATTATACACATGGATTAACATACTCACATAATCCTATACTATTTTAGCACAATTATCTAGGCATGATATGCTTGCCTTTTCTTGGCTTTACTTTTATTTATATATTATCCACTCTCATCCGTTGACTGTGTGTGTGTGTGTGTGTGTGTGTGTGTGTGTGTATCCTTTGTTAACATAGGTAATTCTGTCTTACAAACTTGTTCCTACCATCTTGTTGCATTAAAAGATTAGGAACATTGAATAAAATTAAATCTATACAATGACCAGTTCGATAATTTGGACCAGAAACAAGTTGTGAGCAACCCTGAACCACTTGCAAAAACCAAAGACACACATTGCACTTCTTGGTCTGGCCTTTATAACAGGAAAAACGTGCACGCCCGCGCGCGCACACACACACACACACACACACACACACACACACACACACACACACACACACACACACACACACACACACACACACACAGATTAAACTACCGATTAACTACAAGAGTCCATCCTCTACCGCTTAGCGACCCCGGGCAGGATCGACAGACCTCGCAGATCCGGAAAAAATAAGAGTCTGAGTGACTGAAAAAGGAAAACAGAGTGTCCCAGGCGTTTGTATGTCAGTACTGGATTATTTACAGGGTTTGGGTGACCACTGCCCGCCTGTGTAAGGTACTGACACACCAGAATGACAAATTCGGCTCTTTAAATGTCACTCAGCTGCAATGCCTTATCTCATTTCCTTGTCACACTTCATGCCTAGCTGCCTAGTCTAACTCCCTCATTCCCGAATCTCATATTCTGCCTCTCTCCCCCTTGCCTAACCACTTTGACTTAACCCTGTACTGTACCACTCTGCGTCAATCTTTGCCTCAACTTTTCTTCGAATACAAAGTGACGTAGAGTATTTTCACTTAAATAATGTAGTTACTATCCACTTGTGACCACAGTCATGAGAAGTATCTGTACCAAAACGTAAATATTATAATTTTACTCACAGCCATGCTGAATATATTTAGTGCTGTCTGGAAATCCAGGCGTGTACAGTCTGTATATTCTTTTATCAAAACTAAAACACTGCCTTTAATATCTTACAAAATTATGTTAATGTGGTGAGAGAGTGATGAACTGCCAGAAATATTTTACCAATATGGCAATTTCCTTCGACCACAAGTTGGTGAGCCTTATCTCCAAACACTCCGCCTCAATAATCATTAATCTCATATTCCTAATTTCAATCGGTTTCCTTCCTGTCCATATAGTCCTGCCAGCCTCCCTCATCTCTTTCTTTCCCCCCAGTCCTCATCTGGACGTACAGGAGCAATGCCTTAAGTATTATCTGTAATATACTATCAGTAAAAATAAAGTTTGGGCTACGTTAACGTTGCTCATGTATACACATACACATTATCTGTCTATCTATCTATATCTATGTATCTATCTATATAGGTAGATAGATTGATAGATATATATTAGCCTCAAACTAACGTGTTGATAACGTGTTTAATTCTTTTGGATTGCCTTTGACTGTGTAAATATTGATGGGATACCACACAAGCTCCCTTTTGATGTATGTGCTGGGTTTGGGTATTCTCTGCTAGTACACCAATTCTGGGGGGATTCAAGGCATTGTGTTTCTCCTAGTTGTAACAGGTCCATCAATGTTTACTCAGAGCTGTACCTCCGGAGAGGCAATATTGGGGGTCATTTTCTATCTATCTATCTATTGCCAGACGCCTTAATCCCTTACGGGGTGGCCACAAACAAATCGCCTCCATATCGCCCTGTCCCAGCCATTTCACTGCCCTGCTCCCAACTCACACACCCCTCTCTCATATACTTCTCCACTCCCATCCCTCCACCTCAAATTATAATTTCTCATTCAAACTAAGGACAAGTTTTATGGTTTCTATCATTTTTCTTCCAAATATCGTCAGTCTGTTTTCGAATCTTTTAGTGATTTGCGAATGATATTCAAATGGTGTAGGGACTGGGATATGAAAAGCAACCCAGCAAAAAAGAGTATACTGTAACTGTCAGTCTTCCTCGTTCTCAATCTCCCTCTCATGGCACACGTATACATGGAATAACTAAAGATAGATATACTGAGTCGGGGATTCTAGGCATGATTTTTTTTTGTCCAACGTAAAACATTTGAAAGTTTTTCCTATATTCACGCATTTGGTTTGAAACTACTATTAAGAAATCTGGGATAATTAGACCATACAGAATTTTCGGTGAATGATTCATTTCAGTCACTTGTTTTGGTGCTTTGTCATCCGCCTCTGTATGCCATTCATAAAGTTTGTCGAGCAGGTTCTTTATGACTACCAGGCTTCTGTGTGGTGGTTGAATTCTTCTGTGTGATCTTTGAACACAGTCGCCCTTGTTAGCTCTCAGTACATGCTGTATGAGGAGGCTGCTTAAATCCAGCTCCTGTTGTGCATGGTCATCTTCCCATCATCCGTGTACATTGTCGACCCGATTCTCATCAAGGCAGCATCAGTTACTCGCTACATTGTAAAAGGTGCTTCCTTGCCAGAAATGTTGGTCTCTGGAATTTCATTGATTATAATTGCAAGGAATCTAGCAAGAGCATATTCAAATCTGTTACCACTCTCTTTTGCTCAGGTGACAATTTTTTTAACTATATTTATTTTCCGTCGATTTTAGTCATATTTGGTTTAGACGTTCTTAAGCCTCTGTGATGGTATGGATTGTGTTTGTTTTTGTTATGATTAGAAAAAGGATCATGGAGAATATACATCAAAAGGGCAAATGGGCCCCATTGGAAGAAAATGGTCTATGAGGAAGCAAATAACTATCTATCTATTGCCAGGCGCCATAATCCCATAAGCGAGTGGCCGTATGACTTTGAGCTAGTTGTTTTTTTACGGGGAGGCACTAACCCTCCACCAACCACTTCCTGACATGTAGGAACTTACGTATCGGTTGGTTATATGGTTACCACTTCAGCGTTGTAAATGATTTCCCTGGCTTACAGGAAACCATCTGGCTTGTTGCTCCAATGTAAAGCCACCTGAACAGGAAAGAAGAGTAATAAAATGTGACAGGAAAGATGGGAGAAAAAGAAGGAAAGAGAGGAGGAAGCAGACACAGAAAATGAGTGATAAAGGTGAGGGACAGAAGTAGGCTAGCACTACATCAAGTGAGTGGAAAAATAGCACTCCGGGGTGTAAAATAAGGTCAGTGGGTAAAAATGAGTTCATGTTGGTGGATTGGTCCATGTGAAGAAGAGGTCTGTTGGGAAAAAATGGTCCATATGAAAAATATCTCTATGAGGCAGAAAACAGGAATATAGATAAAGCGGGTCCGCGGGTTAAAAATGACAGCTGGATGCACATATGTACTGCTGTCAGCATTCTCTCTCTCTCTCTCTCTCTCTCTCTCTCTCTCTCTCTCAAAACTTTTATCTTGCGGACACTCGTGTGTAATGTTCACAAAGAGAGTTCAACCCCTGAATTAATTTCGGCGATTAAGGCAGCATCACCGATTTAAAAGCTCCAAATCCCACCTCTCTCTCTCTCTCTCTCTCTCTCATACTTGCAAAGGTGGGCACTGCTTTATTCTGCTCTGTTTCCTCGGTCTGCTGAGTTTTCCCGTATTGTAATTCTGAGATCCAGTTATGTGTCTCCTAATGTCAGCTTCCTCTAGATTTCGACCTAAGTTATTACACTATCCCTGTTACGTATATTCCATGCAATAACACATACCTTGCAGCTTTTACTTTCCTACTGCCATTTTCCAGGACAAAGAACGTAACAAGTGGAGTTACTGAATATAAAAATGGAGAATAATAATATACATCCCATTTCCTACATCCCTATGATCTCCAGTCTTTCAAACGCAGTGTGTCCAAGCATCTCGAAATGAACGGATCTTCAATTTGGTTCTCTTTTGTATTGTTTTATTTTTTATGGAAG
>NW_027644611.1:0-23059 GCF_032717465.1 Coenobita brevimanus
GAACAATTTGCGGGCTCCTGGCACTCTGGTTCCTTCTTCCTTGCAAAAAAAAAAAAATCCAAGAGTCCAATGAACTGGAAGAATATGTCTGACCAGACAGTACGTTATTACAGCCATGAATACAATAATGGAAAAAGAAAAACATGAGATTTTGTTTAGACTGGAATATTGGTCCTTATAGTTTTTAGCATAAAATATCAATGCATACATATACCGTGCATTGATAACATGAGAATAAGTGATAGGACTCTTGAATGGATAAACAACGTTTAACTGAGAGAGAGAGAGAGAGAGAGAGAGAGAGAGAGAGAGAACATCAATAGACAGAACCAGGTTCTCTGCAACTAGAATTCCCGATAAAAGCCATAGAAACAGCTGCACTCTATAAAGATCGACTTGTTAATGAACAGGTTCCAGGACAGACTCAATGTATACGTAATGGACAGACAGACAAAATGGGCTAAGTTGAAAGAGAGTAACAAAGAGGATGGAGGGGTAAGTTTATAAACAGATGGATTATTGGACTATCAGTAATAAGAGACAGACCACTGGGGCCAATTATAGAGAATTATACATGAGATATTAGCAGGTTTTTACACAGAGAGAATGTTAAATATGCAAGAAACTAGCTAGATCAGATATAAAGATTAATAGTCTAAAATATTTGAATTATATGTATGTATGTAATTCGTCACAGATGATTAAGAACCACGGGACAGTCCAGCCCTCTTTGTCACCCACTTTTTCTATTTATCTATTGCCAGACCACCTTAATCCCGTAAGGAGTGGCCCACAAAACAAATCGCCTCCATGTCACCCTTTCCCCCGCCATTTCACTACTCTTGCTCCCAGCTCATACCCCCCTCTCTCATATACCGGTACCTCTCCACTCCATCCCTCCATCTCATCCTTGAGCACCTCCTCCCTCTCCCCCCCTCCACCTCACTCACATACACTCACCTCGTCAGTCTCCTCACTCTCTATCCTCTCCACACGGCCAAACAACCTCAATGTGTTTCTCTCTAACACTTCCTATCACATCCACATCCACCCCCACAACGCTCCTTCACATCCTCATTTGTCAGTCTGTCTCTCCATGTGACCCCACAGGCCCCTCCCAAAAAACACATTTCCACCGCTCTCACCCATTATTACAACCTCAATTACCGTGGACAGCAATCCATCTGGTCAAAGGGGTCAGTCATAAACAATGGGATTATCACACTCATCCCCATAACCCTAGCGTGATGTGGAAAAATATATGATGCCGTAAGTGAGGCTAGGCTGGGATAACATAGGTGTCATTTTTTGCTGGTTAGGTTATAGGCTGGTTGAAGTTAGTGTTATTGTAATCAGCTACGTCACGTTACGTTGTCAGTTTGCTATAGTAATTTCACCTTGCCCATAATGATCGTCTTTCGTAGCTTTATTCACATAGCCTTCTGATGAGTACAGATCGTCAGCATAAATTCGCTGCAAGTGCAACCTCGTGTGATGTGTGAGTCCTTTTGTCCTGGCAACAGTGTAAGCGGGACTAGTTGCCATATAGACTTTTATACACTTTAAGAGACGTGTTTTTTAAGAAGTGAGGTACCGGTACTACTGCCTAGAGCACAATATTCTGTATTCCGCCTGTGATTAGTATAAAAAAGTGCAAAAAAAGAATGTTATGGAACAACATATGAGCGTAATATTCTGGTATTCCCTCATTAAAACGGTGTCTAAGCTCACTTCCCTCTCTCGCCCTTAATCCTGATGTCCCCCACCCTCCCTCTTCCTCCTACTCCCACCCACATTCATGCCTTTCCACTTTCTCCTCTTCCACCCTCTCTACCTTCATTCATTTGTCCACTGCACTAACTCGACTGGTGCATCGCAATTCTCTTGAGTGTTTACTAAACCCAGCCCGTCCTGTTCTCCAATTGCACGCAATAATTTAATAAAACTAACTGTATCCAAGGATAATTATCAATATTCATTACTGTTTGAGTCCCCATGCTCACCCTCCCCCGTCTTCTTCCCATTTCATTTATTCCAGTTGTCATTCTTTTCTCCACCCCTTGTCACTACCAACAGCTTCGCTAGATACAGAAACCTTGAAGGTCTCGTTCTTGTGATGTATTGCTTACTTTTTTTTCTTTTTTTTAGTGAGCCTGGCAGACGTCATGGCTGTTATTTCAGTAGCCGGAATTAACAAACATTCGTGCCCATTCCTCCCTACTTGTCTGTCTTTCCAGGGAAAATGTTCCCATTCTCCTCACATCGTTCACTGAATCACGAAGCAGTATCAGAACCACATAATGTTTCGAATTGCTCCATCATATTTGGAGTAGAGAGTGGGAGAACAAGACTGGCATGGCAAGAATCTCACGAATGTAGAGGGAGCAAAAAGGTTACAGGAATAGGAGCATAGGAAAACAGAGAATAGTTGCGATTCATTACGTATGAATTAGCGCCGTGAATGAAATAACGTAGACAGTGGGAATTGCGGGGAGAGGGGAGTGGAAATGAAGGAAAGCAGGGGTGGTGGTGGTGAGGTGAGAGGTAGGGTGTGGAGGGGACGTCGGATGGGTTTGGGGGAAAGAGCAGAAATTTCATCATTCCACAACATTCTTCTGTCGTCTTTTGCATATTTTTATGCAAATCAGATATAAAGATAATATTGCATTCTGGATGATTTATAGTACTAATTCCTACAAACACGTCTTTAAATCGTATAAGAAAGCCTATGTGGCAGCTAGTTCCCAAAACACTGTTGCCAGACAAAACGACCCACATCACACGAGCAGGCTTGCAGCAGAATTTGTGCTGACGACTGTACAAGGAAGACGGTGTTGTGACTCTGCATCCTTTTCTTACCACTTCTTTGTGACTAGCATCATAATCATCTGTTAATCTGCTTTTAGTGTTCAGTACTCAAAATAGATGTCCAATTTTAGGACCTAGTTAGAGTAAAAAGAGTATAGTGATACCAGTGAGCTGAGAATGAATACAGAATATATGAGAGGAAGAGAGAGATAGAAACGATTGATGAGACGAAGAGAGACAGGGTTCCAGCAATGTTGCATTTGAGTATGAATATTTTCTTACAAGCTGCCAGTAGACTTTTTAAAAAAATTACTGACGACAAAAACTTTTCTCATTATAATCTCCTGTTTTCACTCTGGTTCTCATTATATTCCTGCTGACAACCATTTCATCCCATATCGTCATCGCTTGCCTGTTGCCCTGAACACCCCTTGAGAAGTAATCCACAGTGCAGTTATACCCGGCCTCTTCTCCTCCCATTCCCATACACTACCACAAAAGTGTCATGTCAGCCCATACTCTCTCTTTCCTCTCTCTCTCTCTCTCTCTCTCTCTCTCTCTCTCTTTACTTAATGACTATAATATTTTCTGGTTCACTTTCTATGCCAACCAGCCCTTCCCTACAGTCTTGTGCAAATTAATTAGACTCCTTTATTTTACTTTCTGGCCGGATAATGACATTTGTCGTTGGCATCCATTCCGTAGATTCTTTATATAATACAGTAGTAGTAGTAGTAGTAGTAGTAGTAGTAATGATGATAATAATAATAATAATAATAATAATAATTAATAATAATAAATATACTATAGCACTAGCAGTGTATGTGTGTGTGTGTGTGTGTGTGTGTGTGTGTGTGTGTGTGTGTGTTTAGGGGCAGCCAAAACTACTTATACAAATCGAACTCAAGATTGGCACAAAATTCTGCAAAAAAATCGCTGATGTAAGAAAAAAACTTGGTCCAGTCACGATTGAAAAGGAAAAACTTTTACTATATTTAATGAGTGATCAAAGTTTGACCAAAAAACGCCGTTCCCAGGGTGAGTGCGTTGAAATTAGGGTTGTGTTTCACTGTAGAGGTTTTTGATTTTGTTTTTTATTTCTGTGTGTGTGTGTGTGTTTGTGTGTGTGTGTGTGTGTGTGTGTGTGTGTGTGTGTGTGTGTGTATTGTCGGCAGCCGAAACTACACATTAAAATCGCACCAAAATTGGCACAATAATCGCGTGGAAAATTCGCTGATGTGAAAAAAACTTGGTCCCATCACGATTGAAAACACTTTTACTGTACTTTTAATGAGCGATCAAATTTCGACCAAAAAACATTGCTCCCGGCGCCCGGTCAGTTGCCGTGGCCGAGTGGTTAACATCTCGGACTTGCGTGTGGACAACTTGGGTTCCATTCCCGAAGCTGCAAATAACACGATCAATTGGTTTAGCTGCAAAAAATCCAAATGACAACGTTAGACTAGAACAGCACATAAACGTGACTCGAATTACCTGAAATGATCGCAGCGCGCACGTGCGAAGCGTGAGGGAAACGAGTGCGAAGCAGGAAGTGCGAGAGTCACACGCTTAGGAGCAAGTGCGTAGAGGGTATCACCCTCAGTGATTATTATGCTCCGTACTTGCAAAGCAAATTGAGGGTGTTATGTTTTCCCTAGACAGTGTGTGTGTGTGTGTGTGTGTGTGTGTGTGTGTGTGTGTGTGTGAAAGGGGATATAGCCTGTGCGTGAGAATGAAGCGGATATATGACAGTCTGACAAAGCCACAAACAACGGCACCCAACAAACCAATTTTCCTCACCCAACACTTCCACCGGAACATATACCGCAGTGGTCGAGCTAGATACTCCTTTTCTCTCGACCATTCACAAAACAAGCAGCTTCGTTCTACAGCGAGTGGGGCGTTAATTCCGTGTTGCAAACACAATTTGCGTGCATTAGGGAGGGGGGGATCGGGGCAAGTACACGGACAACTTTGGACTCTCTGTTGGCGTTATGGGGGTAAATTTGAAAGCTGCGGTAGTGCTCGGTAAGTTGTTATTGTTGTTATTGCTGTCGTTGTTCCTGTTACTGTTGTATGATGCAGCTGCTCACCGGTCGCTCCCGGGGATCTTTTGCTGGAGCCAATGTTGAAAGACTTTGTGTTGTGTTAATGTGGTGGGTGAGGTATTATGTTGTAGTGTGTGGGAGGCTGCATTGCAATGTGGGCAAAGTGGGTTATTTGTGGGTTCTATTTTGTACTGGATACTGTAGGGGAGCAAAAGAGATGATAACTAAAAGGCAAGCTTGCTCATGCACTCGTCTCTCTGGACAGGGGTAATTTCTGAGGCGTAGATGTCTGGTAATCGTTCATGAAGAGTGTTACATGTCTGAAAGGTTTTGGACGGTTGTGGAGGGCTATGTGCTTGTGAAATGTAGCTTTCAGGTGGTGGAGGAGAGATGTTGGCTTAAATACTCTGCTAGTGTCAGATTTTTTTTTTTTTTGGGGGGACGGGGGGGTGTTTTGCATCCCTTATAGTTCTTAGTGCTGAAGTGATGAACTGACGTATCTCTCTACGTTCATAATAATGATCTTTGGACATAGTTTTGTTTCTTTATGGGGATGACCATACTTAACAGAGTTGGTGCATTCTGTTATCATTAATGAAGCTTTGTTGTCTTTTCTAAAAGCTTAACCAAGCGTTATCCTGGTTCAGGCTGGGGTTCAGCTTGAGGACAGTAAAGCTTTTAAAGATTGTTCAAATATGAACTGTTTAGAGGCGAGTTTTCAGGGAATTCTTTCTGATTTTGTTCAAAAGATCCTGTGCCTGTGTGTTTTACTTGTGTACCGAGAAAAAAGGTCATGTGTGTGTCCAAGGTGAGTCTTCGGAATCTGGGGGCTTCTCTCCATCAGGAGTGGATGGTTAAAGAGGGAAACGTGGGTGAGGGAAACTTACGGTGAGAGTTTGAGATCCATGTCTGTCCGGAGTAGAAGAATGTGATGGTTCATTTGGCTGGTGAGTGCGGTTATTCTGGTTTTTGTTTAAGCCAGTTTCCTAGTGATTTTGCCCAGGTGTTGTGAAGCTACTGCCAAGACATCAGTATAGGACAGTACTGTTACTGGGAAGCGAGAGGGGTTTGGCAGGTCATGCAAAGAAAAAATGTTTTTGAAAAATAGAGGCGAAAAGAACTGAACCCACTGTGGAGACATTATTGAATAGTGTCCTGAATTTAGAGTATTGGTTTTGATAGAGCACCTGGCCATCTCTATCTGAGAGGAAACTACCAGCCGTTTCTTAAGATCTTCTTACATATTTGTGCTCAAGATTTTTATTTTATTAGGATGTATATTGGTACTACGTTGCAAGAGAGATCTGTTTCATGTTTGTTATTATTAGAGGAGGGTTCGTAATGTTCGTTATTTCTCGCTGAAGTTATTTGAAGTGAACCGAATTGACCTTGAGGGAGCGGGCGGTGGCTGTTTGGTTCGCCCAGTTCACCTTGGGAGTTTTATATACTGTACATGAAGTTATGCGGGTGGTGGTGTTCTATAATATCATGAAGGTATTTATTGCTATGGGACCAAGGTGTTTTAAGAGGGATATTTGAGATATTCTCTGGTTCCCACTGCTTCACTGTTTGCTGTGATGTTATTGATTTTATGACTTTTGGCGAGTGATGAAGTGGGAGGTCGCATTTGCGTATTTCTTTTGATTTCTGTTAGTCTTTTGTGATGGTACTGTTGAGAATTTGTCTTATTGAGACCTACTGATGTACAATAGTTTAATAGATTTTTTTCCTTTGCTAGGAGAGCGGTTCCATCATTACCTAGTTGGGCTTCATAAGTTTGTGAAATGAGTTTTTTTTTATTTATTTTTTTTTTCATGTATTGCTCCTTGTTCAATGACTTAGGGTGACCACAAAATTTTGTCCAGTTCACTTCCTTGTGTGTTTTGAGTCTTAATCTTTGTTTTTGTCCTTAAGGGAGACTTGTTTTGTTTGAGGGAGAAGTCTGAGTAGAGGTTTTATTTTCAGATTTGCTGATTATTGTATTGATCATATTTGTCGGTGTCTGGATAATAATCTATGTCGGTGCTGTCCAATGCTTGTTCTGTCTTGTGTGAACCGTGCTCAGTTTGTCTTGAGATTGGTTTGAAGGTTTTCCCATTATTTGTACTGCTCGTTTATAGCTTGATGTGTGTGATATGATAGCGAGGAGGTGGTCCATAAGCGAGAATGTGTATTTTTATCCAGGAAGTTTGAATGGCTAGAGTGATGTCAAATGGCAGGAGTTATTTCAAAACGGCAGGAGTGATTTCAAATGGCAGGAGTGATTTCAAACGGCAGGAGTGATGTAAAAGGGCAAGAGTGATGTCAAATGGCAAGAGCGATGTCAAATGGCTTGGGAGTGATGTCAAAAGGCAGGAGTGATGTCAGAATGTCAAGAATGATGTCAAATGGCAAGAGTGATGTCAATTGGCAAGAATGATGTCAAATGGCAGAGTGATGTCAAATGGCAAGAATGATGTCAAATGACAGGAGTGATGTCAAAAGGCTTACGTGGGAAAGGCGGGGTTTTCTAGCACTGGTATCTAGTAACACTTATCATATCTAGAATATATATACAATTATCTGAGTAGTATCATAGCCTTGTAATCAATTTTTCAGGTGAACGTAATGATGAAGTGTAAAACGTTAGATATCATCACAACGGGATGTAGAGTAATTTTAGCCTTGCAAATTTAATAAGGTAGTATGTGTGAGCAAAGGCACTTCCAAACCATCGGCTGGTTTCCAAAAATGTTAAGTGGTATTAGACTATGGACACATCCTACCATGTCCAATTCGTCCAGATTACTAAGGAGTTATTTGTAAGGTGAATATTCGTGTGCAAAGGAGATATAGGACGTCAGTCCTGATAAAGGCAACACCTGAATACCACACACACACACACACACACACACACACACACACACACACACACACACACACACCACAATAATCACAAAATAATACTGATATCAAAGGGGTTAGGAGTCAGGATATGAAAAACTGAATGGTATTAAAAGGAAGGAAGAAGGAGACGATGAAAGGAAAAGAGAAGGGAACCTGGTAAATGGAACTCCAGATAAGAGAAATTCAACGGCCCATATTCTCGTCCATTAAAGCTTCTGTAGTACCTCTTCCTTAGCGATTTATTTTCCAAACTACACATTAATATCCCCTCTGTTTGGGTTCTTATATATATTAAATGCCAACAAAGATTGCATGAGTAACACACTAGAATCCAGCTAACGGAACGGAATCAGAAACTAAGGAGGAGGATGTGAGGTAAGTTTCCAAACTGCAATTTATACCGCCTCCAGTAGAACTGGGAGAGGAAAAGATGAGGAAGCCATTACGAGTGAAGGAGGAAAAAGTGGAGAAACAGGGAAGGGAAACAAAAGGGCTTCGCTGAATAGTGAAGGCAGCTGAGACACAAGACAATGAGAGTTAGCAGGTTACATCTGGGAGAGCGAGAACTTCTAGAGGGGAGAGGAACAACACATGGAGAGAGAATGTGAGGAGGAAACTGTAAGAAACGAGAGCGGAAGCGACGAGAAGGAAGCAAGAGGAGAACACATCTGGGTCCAGGGCAAAGTGAGACAGAGTGAGACGAAGCGGTGCTGGGCAGGGAGAAAGAAGACAAGAGGGACGCCAAGAAATGAAAAGAAAAAGAACAAGGGAAGTGGAAGGAGAATGAGGAGTGAGCTCAGACCGGCCCACGTCTTTGGTTGCATTCTCTTCTGATCACAATCACTGGAGCAATATTACCTGACCTAATAGGAGAGATGTAGGGGAGAGCATAAGAATGATATAAGGTAAGTTTCTTCCCATTCACCCACCACAGTCCCTATCATCACCTTCATGTCCTCTCACTGGAAAGACTGAGTGCAAAAGCAAATAACGAAAAGAAATGGCAACGCTTCCTTCAGGAGAACACTAGAGATAATAATTAACCCACAGTATAATTACATCACGTTTCAAACATCTGTAAGTAAACTGCAGAGTATTACTATGCTATATTTTAAGCACTCAGAATCACAGAGCTTTCTCTCTTCCGTGGCACGTGAATCCCTTCGTCAGTAGCTAATTTCCTGCGTCTTCATTATTCCCGATGTGACTAATGTTAACAGTGTACAGAAATGATATAACCTACAACCATACACTATTAGTTTGCAGAGAGAGAGAGAGAGAGAATACGACACTGGTGGTGAGAGTGGATTTTATGCTATGATCATACTGAGGATGGAAGGAGGCAGACTAAGAGCATTCAGAAATGTATGTATGATAGTGTGATAGCAATGGAGGAGTGATTAAAAAAATCTGAGGGGGTAGCTATTGAAACTGAGAGAGATAGAGGATAGTGCTAATGTGAAGGGAGGAAAAATGAGGAGAGAGAATAAGAGATCAAAACCTGTATTAAAACATGGATGGACATAACAGGGTAGCAGCCAAAGAGGAGGCTCTGCAGAGTTGTGAAGAGAAGAGTTTAGAAGGGGGAGGAAAGTGATGCTCCACGATACCTGCAGTTCTAGATGATCCACTGTGACAACTGGAAATGCTGGGTGGGAAGAAAGACACAGGTTGAAGCTTGAATTCTTTATTTTTCTCTACCGTTTCGAGCAGCACAGAGCCCAACTTCAAAGAGACTGAACAACAAGTGACAGTGCCAAGACATTAATCCCCTTGGAAATTCTCTTCTCCTCCTCGTGTAGCAACCTGATTGCCTCTAGGTCCACGATAATCCTGGCATCCTATCCCTCCCCTGATTTCGAAATGAGTGTTATTCTTACTGTTTTCTTAATGAAAAATCCATCTCTATGGTTAGTTACAAGTCTTACATAAATGGGCAAATAATTGTGCTAATCTATGTGCCAGAGCCAGGGAACTGGGTAATTTGTGACACCGAATATATATTTTATGTTCTGTGATCACTGTATCCATTTCTACCCCTGTTTCCCCTACGTATGTTTCCAGAGCATCCACTAAACTTGGTATGCGGTATACTACACTGTTCTCGTTTTTTCTTCCGTTTTACTTTTATTTTCACCATCTCTCCTATTATATGTACTGAGAATGATGCGATCGTAAGACTTGCTTTCTGCAAATCCCTTTTATACCTGAAACTATGGCAGAGAGGTGGGACGGATACATACCTTGCACTGTCGTTGTTTGAACATATTGGATTTTTTCTTTTGTATTTAATTATATCAATTGCTTTCCATTATGGTTTAACAGTATGCCTACTGGACAGCCTAGCTTCCTGAAGGCTTCTATTATTATCTGATCTTATCCTCAACGCCCTCACTATTGTAAATTCTCTATCACCCCTAAGGAAAAGCCCTATCACAACTCCAGACTTGGTGCTTTCGTTGTGGCAGAGATATGAAGTGGATAATCATCTTTGTTGATTGGCTTAGGGGCAATTAGCAGTGTATTTAGCTCCCTCATCTGTTCTCCATATTACAGTATTCTGAAAAAAGGGGAATATTTTCCTCTTTCTCTTCTTTCTACTGTGAACACTATGTTATCATTCACATTGCTTAACATTCTCAGTTTATTTTTTACTACTGGTGACCTTAGGTACAACTAAATAAAACATCATCCACATATCTGCGCCAAAACTGCACTCATAACGTCAGTTCTGTAATAGTTCCCTTACACTTAGGCAAGACATGACGGCAGAAAAAGGCGAGCCCGTGGTTAGACCCTCACAGTGTTGCCTATTTTTCCTCTCTACTGAAAGAAAATGTTCTGAACCTAACATACGGTAGCATTAGTTCCAGTGTCGTCAGATCTTGGTAATAACGAGCGAGCGAGCGAAGCGAGCAAGCAATGATTATTCTAAGTTAAGTTTTGGAAATGAGAGCAACTGGGCCCAACCCGGCTCTGGCCCGACCCGCCTGTCACGCTAAGCAGAAGCCAATAACTTTACTCCTACGTGAAATAGAGTTGAAATTCTTTCTGCATGTGGTACATTCATTCATTAATTTTTGTTTTCAACTTAAAAACTCACGCAAAAGGAGTAGGAACCCCTTGGACTCTCGAGGTTTTCCAAGGGAGTGTTCGGCTCTAATCAGTAGAACGTCTCAATTACGAAATCAAATTTTCCTTCGTAGCATCAACTCTAGCACTTAAATATTGGATACATTCCGCTTCTCAATATTGACAATTCACCGGGAAACTGTGATAACATGGCACTCGCATCGCTCATCACGCGCTCAACAAAACACACTTTAATGGCGGTAGCTCCTCATCTTCGATTATATCCTCTGTTCTTGGTGCCGCCTGTATGGCGTCCCTTTTTCGATACATTGAAGAAGAGTGACCAGAAGAAGTCCAAACCGCTGCCATTTTATTATCGCTGAAGTCCACGTCATTGAGCTGTTCGACTGCGTGAATCAAATTTCTTAGTTGTACACACCACGTAAGGTCCTCAGGGAGTTAGAGATGGGCTTAGCTAGCCTCTTAGGCAGCTCGTGTGCAAAGGTGCTCGCAGTGTCAGATGTTATTGGCTGTTATTGGAATTACCCTCCAGGTGTATGTCCCGTACACCCTCTCGGCTTCTCACTGGGACGAGGGATTTCTCTCTCTCTCTCTCTCCCCCAATTATGACTTAAGTATCGCTTTCGTTGTTGTATCCAGCTGTGATATAACAACTGTCTCTACAATCAGGCTGACAAAAACCCACTTAGAAGCAGCGGTAAAGACAAGCAGCGTCAGTATGTTCTTACGATAATACGATGCGGAGTTTTGTTCGACCGAGTGAACAGAGCGAGACATGCACGGTAGACTATTCGGACATACAGAGTGAAAGGCTAATGACAGCACTGCAAAACTGCATGTTTTCTCCGAGTCTGCTTACAGAGTAAAGTGAATCCTTAAGCACATCATCGTAAAACTCACAAAAAAGTAGTAATTTGTAAGTTACTTTTTTTAATTGAAGAAACCAAATAACAAAACCATGCACTATAAAAGTGTTATCGCCGTGAAACCAATAAGCTTAACTGAATCTACACATATCGTTAAAAAGACGATAAAAATTTAACTGCCCACCTGAGGAAGTTTTGAGTTATTACGAAGCTGAAAATACAGACGCTGATCATTTTCTGTAATATCAGCGTAAATGGTTCACAATATTATATAAAGAATATAGTGTGGAAACAAGCTTTGACAAAATATGAAGCATTTACTGCCCACTGTTGTGCTTTGAGCTCCTGCAGACCCATTTTTCCAGAAACACCACTTTTCCTCTTATTTGGACTCTATTTTCTCCCTTGGACCCTATTATATCCAACGGACTTATCTTTTTCCCTAAGGACCTATTTCCACCACGACCGTATATTCTTAATGGTCCTACTTTCCCACATGGACCTATTTCCCTATTTGGATCTAATTTTCTTTTTGGACCAATTTTTACGATGGGCCATTTTTCCTTATATGGACATATTTTTCCCTCCAATGCCTATGTTCCCCATGGACCTATGTCATTTTTAATGTCGCCTGTTTACCCTCCCATGTGCCTATTTTCTCCCCCACCGGGCACACCAAATCAAAAGTTGGTCATCGCCATCAGGAAGGCTGAAGTCAAAGTCCCGTATGTTATAGTTTCCTCCTATCGCTGTTGGGAACTCTAAACCTGGTTATAGGCTTCACCATTACATTACGATTTTGAAAATGGTTGTTCATTTCATACTATGCATGTATTTACATTTAAATAATTAGAGGGAATGAGTATAAGACAATATTCAGCACTGCAGTTCGTAAAAAATGGAACACTAAAGAGATCAGTAGAATATGGTCAGGAGCTGGGTGCTGAGGAACCGCTGCAACTGGAAACTAACTCTCCTCCTGCAACCATCTCTCCATCAAACTCGAGAAAGTATGGCCCAGTTTGGACTTAGGGAGTACACAGAAAGAATATCACTCCCCACATCGGCACATACTCTACCCTGCCGAAGCATCTCGAAGAGGAACCGGCCAGACCTATCAGACCAGAGGGAGGCAGACTGGGAGGGTCACGGCGGCATGGTTAATGGCTTAAGACCTGCAGAAAGAAAGATACATAGTTTCACGAGGAACAGGACTGAAAGGGGAGAAGCAACTACATACAATATCAGTGAATTGAAAACGTGAGACAACCACACATGCAACAGGACTTAATCACAAACAGAGAGAATAGGACTGAACGAGACACAACCACGCAAAATAGAACTGAAAGTTACACAACCACACAGAATATGACTGAAAGGGAGCGCTAAACACAGAAATAATGATTGAAAGGAACATAACCACAAATAACAGGTGACTGACTGGGACACAGCTGAACAGAATAGGACTGAAAGAGATATGACCACACAGAATAAGACTGGAAGGGACACAGCCAGACAGAATAATATTAAGTGACTGATAGGGATATAAGTACACAAAACACGACCAGACGAAGTGAAACATAAAAGGTAACCCAAATGAACAAAACTGCAGAGAAAAAAAAAGCACTAAAACACTGAATAGGAAAACCGCCAAATGGAACTTAGTAAAACACGGAACTGTACTAAAACGAGCAGTTGAATGGAAAGACGACCGAAAGGGAGAAAGTCAAAGGAAAAAAGATCATTTGGAAATAGAAAATAATTAGAACCAGAACCAACGGGAAAGAAAAGGACATGACTGAGTAGATTTAAAATTGGAAGTGACAAGGAACATGAGAGAGAGAGAGAGAGAGAGAGAGAGAGAGAGAGAGAGAGAGAGAGAGAGAGAGAGAGAGAGAGAGAGAGAGAGAGAGAGAGGGGGGGTACTTCACAACACAAAAAGAGAAAAGAAAACGACACAACTTCACTCAGCGACAGAGTTATCAGGGCTAGGCAGATAAAAAAATACGTGACTAACAATAAAACAAAGCCAAAAAATAAACACATAAAGATATAGGAGCTTGGGGCAGAAACTAAAGAGAGGTTATGAATATTCCATTAAAGAAGAAAATGGTAAATGTAAAAAAAAAAAACGTAACATACATCAGATCCCAGCCACCAACACCTGGGCCAGAGGGAATCACAAAAGGCGAGCCATTGAGCCTGGCGTTTCATGGAAGTCAGCCTGGTTTGACAGTCAGCCCACGAACATTTTTTCCCCATCCAGACCTTCTCGTAACTTTCACCCAATGCGTTGAAAGCCAAAATGGTAAAGTCTGCTGAAGTTACGGGTTATTTCGCTGGTACGTGCCAAGGCATGAGGACCGCATCAGGGTGAGGGGTGAGCAGCTGAGGGGAGTAGAGGGAGGTAGCACCTGGTAACCGAGGTAATGTTACGGTTCATGCTCTTCTGGGTCACCACGAGCACTGGAATGTGGCCTAATACAATGGACAATCAGAGTGGCAGATGTCCGAGGAAGCGTGCCACTGTATATCACATAAATCGGTAAAGGAGAACTCTCTTTTCAGACTCGACAAATAAACCACTGCCAAAATATGAAGTTTGGCTACATGTGGAATAGAATGGGGAGTGAGAGAGACTAACGAGGAGAGAGTGTATGCGAGTGAGATGGAGGGGGAGGGAGGGAGAGAGGGATAAGGAGGCCGAGGATGAGATGGATGGACGGAGTGGAGAGGTGGTAAGAGGGAGGGGTGCGCGAGATGGGAACGGGGCAGAGAATTGGCATTGGACATGGCGACATGGAGGTGATTTGTTTGTGGCCACCCCTTACGGGATTACGGCACCTGGCAATAGATAGATAGACAGACAAATATTTCCTGGCCATAAGAAATGAAATTACGGAAACAATATGGGATACTTGGAAAGGGGGAGGCAGGGTGAGTAAACAGAGAGCTTTTACATTGTAGTAGCAAAAAGAAAAAAAAAAAAAAAAGGTCTAGATATAAGACTGGAAACCTAAAAGCTATAACAGAAAACGCAGAAAGCATTAAAAAAAAAACAAAGTTGACTGAGTACATGAGGGAATGCCAACTGCCCTAAAACAGAGAAACATGATTTTCCCAGAAACAAAAATAAATATATGAGTATATGACAAATAGATCCATCCATCCATCTATCATCCAATTCTACGTTTGCCCAGTGAGGAGCGTAGGAACCCGGGGCTAGGGCAGATGGTCTCCGACATTTAAGATGAGAGTGACCAGCCTCACTCATCCCTGAGTGGCATTACATCAGCAATCAACCCCAACCATCCCTTGGATACAAACCTTCACTGGCTCCAATCAGATTGGAGCGCAATAATAGTACCCATTAAAATCCACCAGGCGCCCAAATTTGGTTATATGGTTACCACCCATCGTAGTAGGCCTAAATGGTTTCCGGGTATATAATGGGTTTTATATAAGAATGATGAAAACAGAAGTTATATATCAAATTCAGGTAACTACAAAAAGGGAGATAACCATAAAAAGGATGAAAGAACTGGAGGAGAGATTGCTTTTGCAGAGTACATGTGAGTGAAATGAAAGAAAAAGATAGGATAAGATGGATGGGTGGGATGGAGGGGTATATGTGAAAGGGTGTTGCCGAGTTGGAGAGATAGTAGACTGATGGCGAAGGATACAGTCCAATGAAAACAATTCCTTTACGGCCATCCCGCTTCCTGGGATTAGGATGTTTGTCAGAAAGATCAATCGACAGGGATAAAATATTTTGGCTGAAAGATTGTGGGAGATCATGATTGGAAAATATTATGTACACAATGTTACAAAAAGAAAAGAAAAATTAAATAACTAAAAAGTTGGAATTTTTGCTTACTGGAGGAGAGTTTATCAGTATCTTCTGTAACTCTCTCTCTCTCTCTCTCTCTCTCTCTCTCTCTCTCCACCACGTACAATCACAAATATATAGAGTACATACAAGTACTATTTCACTACAAATCAAAAAAGCGTACACACACACACACACACACACACACACACACACACACACACACACACACACACACACAGCACCTCGGGTCCCTATTGGTATCTTATAATTTATGATCGTGTTTAGAAAGGATGATATCACCATAACATTGCGTCCTTATAGTTACTGGAATACTGATGTTTTTGTCATTGACCGTGAGGCATATCATCGTTATTTACGCCACAAAGACGGACTGTCATTGTATTTATTAGTAAAACTGGGTCTTACAACGCCTTTGATGCTTAGTTTGGATTGCTCTTTGATTTTCTTTGTAATGCTATGTTATTTTTTTCCTTTATATTAGTTGTTCTCTGGTCTTATATATATAGTGACATTACAGTGGTATGCTTCCCTTGCGAATACTGTTTTTTTTTGATCTGGCCTCATGAATCTCTTTATCCTCACTCTATAAACTACTTTCTCCTTAAATGGTGAAAATCGTGGATAAGAAAGATAAAGCAGTCCCAGGTGTTTAAATTTCTGAATATCTCTATCTGTCTATCTATATTACCTAGGCTGCACTTCCCCCAGATATGGAGGGTTAGGCTCGAGACAGAGGACTACACACTCCCAAATGCATACTCATCCACACACACTCATTTATTCGTATCTTAGTCCCAAGGGGAGAAGGGGACAGATCCCTCACCCGCACCACACCGGCCCACGAGGGGTCAACTGCGCAGTTCAATCTTATATGTAGCTACAGAAATATCTTATATGTATAGAAATTTAAATGAAAATCAGCGCAAACGCAAGACAGTTACACTTATATAGTGCCACTAACTTCCTTAATTTTAGTGGCTGTTGCCGTGAAGAAATGACGGTAGAGGGTCATGAACGTATCTGACTGCCAATGTATACACATTCTGTCGTGAAAAAAGCATCAAAATATGAGTAAATTTCCCTCATAAATGACTCGAGAAAAAAATGATTTCTGCGTGACGCAATTTTAAGCGACAGACATACTAATTCCTGCGACTCCTGCATCACATGGGATACTAAACTCTTTTTCACTTTAACCTGGCCCAGATTTTCGTCCATTTGCAGGTTATTTTACTTAGCTCAGTGGCAGAATAAGAAAATGTCACTACTGTTCTACGTCCCTTTCCATAGCATTTTTAATGACCAGAATCATAGTCTAATGTTATTAATTTATTTTTGCAGCTCAGCATTTAAGAGTCTTGGCAGTTTTAGGTCAAGTCTGAGTAAAAGAGAGTATCGTCGGTTGGGGATGCATGTGGTCCCTTTTTCTGGTGAATTATCTCAAATTCTGTTTGAATTTCCATTACCTCATTGTAAATCATATGAAGGTCTAGTATTTACATTAACATACATTTTACAAGTATGTTTTAAATACTTCATTTATGATTGTTGTGAATTGCACAATTTAATATATTCTCTACCCATTAGTGTTACTCCACAGTCTAGCTGCATAGTGAAAAATTAACTCCCACCATCACAGCCATCATCACCACTGTTTTCATGACCTCTGCATGACTTCCTGTTCACCTTCCTTTTCTCTAACCTTTGGTCATTAGCCTTTGCCATTCTACCTCAGTAGATTCACGGATTTTTTCTCGGAGGTAACACCGGCAGAGTTGAGGATGCAACTGACCATTGTTTGCCTGTCTCTGATATAATCTCCCTAACATACTACCCCTACGAGTAGAGAGATTTTTGTTTGATGAGGAAGAAGACAGAAAATTAAAGAAATCTTTCGCAGTTTTTTTCAGTAACTTCTGAAGAATAATGCAAATGTCTGCCTAGAATAAAACTAGGCTTAATAAATTCTAAAGACCCTCCCACCGGCATGCTGATGACGTCAAAAGTCCTGTAATTTGTGAGAGAAAGTCCTGCTGGCGAACCCTTGTGTGTGTCACAACACCTCCCACTCACCCGTATATGATCTCCCATCTCCTCTCCACAACATGGGCCTTCTTCACCAATCTATTCTTTTCACCGCTGGACTGATATGGGCTGATGTTCCTAAACTTGCCAGGTGTGAGTTTCATCCATCATGATCCTTGACCAACCCAGTTATGACCCAAACTATATTACTGTACTCGTTAAACCTGGACGGGAGGTGTTGCTTTGGTACAATCCTTCTGCAGAACAAAAATATATTATCTGACTTTTTAATGCCCATTAGCTAACACACTGGAGCAGGCGGACTTCCACTGCTGGTCCTAAGTCTTCTCTCTGTCACCCTCGACCTCACGAAGCTTCACTCTGTTCTTTCTTTCACCTCTGGCATATTGGATTTCTGGCTCTCATGGCATTTCCTTTCTACGTACATAAATAGGGAGTTTTTTTTGCATATAGCTGTTGTTGTTGCTTTATACCGGTCTGTATGGGCAAGCAGGCACTTATCCTTCCACAGGTAAACAACTGCTTCTGTGGGGCTCTCCAATAGGTACAGAGACAAGCTACATACACCGTTGGTAGGGAGCTCATCCCCTCCTCTCTTCCCTTGTAGACAGCGCCTCTGAGGTCGGACAAGAACTCTTCCGCTATGGAGAGGTGCAGGGGAATATGAGGAGGTTTAGCTTCCGGTGTGGACACCGCAGCAGTCTCTTCACACCAGACCTGCAACAGCGGCATCATGTGGACTCCTCATCAGCGCCTTTGCAATAGTAAAACACTTTAGCAGCCCATCCCATATTATTTATTTGTGGACCTCGGAAATCCCAATGTGGATGGTTCGAGGGTCGGTCTATCGTACCCAGATAATATAGTGACTGTAAAACCACCCCTACATCCCGGATATCATTTTACAGTGAGCAGAGAAAACCTCCAGCCAGCCACAGTGTTTGTGTTTTTGTCATTGTTTCAGGCCCGATGTTGGTGTGAGGGTCCATGTTCACATAAATACTTCACCACGTGGGTTGTAGTTTATGTGTCAGTGATTATAGCTCAAACACTACGAGTATCTTCGAGTTTACCTCTCCTCTTTTTTCTTTCTTTCTTTCTTTTTTGCCTGTCGTCATCATTTCCACCTCCTCCATAAAAGAAAAAAAGCTGCCTTCACGAAGTATTATCTAGAAACAACTGCAATCTATTCATTGCACACCAGCTGACCTTTCCCTGTTTGGTTACTTCCTCATACTTGTCTGCGATCTCACAATTCTCTCCTCATTAGCTACTTTTATCGGGCTAACTTCCTTCCATAAGTTTATCAATTTTGCCTTCAAATGACCATAGTAGGAAATTTTCCATAACGGCAAATAATGGTCTGATATATGAATGCAGATCAAAGTAGCATTGATACTAATAAATATAAGTATAGTGGTGATGAATGAATATCATTTAACATAACTGCTTTGAAGTAAATACTGGAAGTAACTCGGTGCAGTGTTCAACTACAGGAATACTATGGATTTATTCACGCGTTAGAGTAAAAAATACTTTGTTGGTGAGAATTGTCAATCATATTCTCTCTCCTTTATAGTTATTTATCACCCGTGCACGGTAAACAGGACACATTAAAAAAGTGGACATTATTGGTGACAGGGAAACGTTGTAATTACTGTTGGAATTAGATTTTTTTGTCATACGGTTGTTTCATTGTTTTTGTTTTTATAAGAGCCATGGCATCTGGTTTCATGGAAAAACAAATGCATTTCCTAATCTTACCTTTCAGAATTAACACAGTCACGTCCACACTTTTATTCCGGCATCATGAGTGAATACTGCAACGACATAAATCATCGTTATCTCTATTGCAGGGGTTGGGGGACCGGGGTATATTACCACAAATGGGGTCAATCTAAAAATTTTAGTGGTAACGCGTGCGGTATGGAGAGGTAATGCGTGCGGTATGTTACTGATTTTTCACATAAATCATTTCAAGTTTTAGCTTGAACAAGAAGTAAAACCATGTCTAATGTATCCCATGATATTTGTTGCTTAATGCCCTTGCCGTACTATTGACGAATGTGTATACAGATATGGCTATTTTTTTATTTTTTCAGTTGTAGGCAATTTAAATTTACTCAAATAAATTTTGGAGCAATATCCGGAAATGGGTTCCCCGAACCCCTTGCTCTGCACTGAGTCGTGGTGTTTCAGTTGTGGAGAATATAAGTCCAGTACCTCACCTAATTTGTTGTTTTTGGTAGGTTTTCCTCCAGTATAGGGTCACCGGTATAAACAAGGGGACAGTTTATCATTTGCCACATTAATCTCCCCCATCGTTCACTTCAACTTTACTGCCTATCGGGATTGCCTCGCACATTACTCACATGTACTGGAAGTGATTGCGTATTCCTGGATGCTAACTTAATACCCACCTGTAACTACCAAGAATTTTCTTTCAGTTCGGATTGCTCTGACAGATGATGCAATTAACACGCTGTCACTGGGATGTGATTAACTTGCTGGATGTGTCCAAGGCACCGATAGCTTCTCTTCTCCGTGGCAGGCAGAGAGGAACAGGTGGTGATGTTAGTGTTGAGAAATTAGTGCCATGACATTATCCCTTGTGTGTTGCTGGATTTGTGAAGTGCCTGGATTGTGGATGATGATGACGCCAATATTGTACACCACACTGGTAATAATTCAGACTTCTCTGGTGGTTGTCAAAGTCCAGCAGAGACTGCATACACCTAAAACTCTCTGCAGGCAATGTAACTCTTCAAAATAAAGGATGTGAGAGGTAATTTTTCCCACTAAGGTAAGTCGTTATAAGTTGCAGCAGACTTTAAATGAATCTCTTCTCTTGTAAACGACTGTCATTTCTGAATACTGTTTTTTAGTATCTTTCTTTCCATATTTCTTTTTATTAGCTTTGGCAGACACTGAGACTATGCAGACCTCTTAGTAATGCTATAAATAAGACAGGAATATTAGACGAAGCAGCCATGTCATATCTAAAAACATCCTTCCATCAACATCAGTCTACCACTCAATCATTAGAATACGTCTCTGAAATTTATCCACGGACAAGTACCTACACACATACGTACAGCTTCCAACATTTGTACAACCCAACACGTACAGCCAACACGTACAACCAAAACAAGTACAACCCAAAACGTACAGCCCAACACATACAACCTGACAACACGTACAGCCCTACACGTTACTAACCCAACACGTACAACCCAACACGTACAACCAAACAATGCGTACAGCCCAACACGTCAGACCCAACACGTACAACCCAACACGTACAGCCCATACACACGCTACAAAACTCCAACACGTACAACCCAACACGTACAACCCAACACGTACAACCCAACACGTACAACCCAACATGTACAGCCCAACACGTACAACCCAACACGTACAACCCAACACGTACAGCCCAACACGTACAACCCCAACACGTTACCTAAACCAAGGAGGTCATTTTTCTAAGCTGGATTATATAAAAGTGGAAAATGCCGCTTCCGGGCTGAGAGAGGCGTTAAGTAAAGTGAAGAGCACCAGTTACATCAAAGGGTCTTGAAAGAAACGTTGCTTCTTCTCGTTGATTGAAGGAAGCTCCTAACACCTCTTCCTAAAGCGATTTATTTTGCTGTATTACTTGCTATTCTCCCCCTTTTGTGTCAAATAAATACTTATAATAAAAGTGAAATCCCACTTTCAGCGTAAATTGCACACAGATTTATGCCCCAACCAGACGTAATCAAAAATAAATCGCTGTGGAAGAGGTGCAACAGATCTTCCTTAACTGACGAGAATACTGACCGTTATATGTGGTAGAGGGGGTGAGGGAGGGGGAGGCCGAAGAGGATGAGATGGAAGGAAGGAGTAGGGGAGGTATATGTGATGAGGGGGTGTGACCTGAAGGGGGAGGGCAGCGAGAATGGCAAGGGACAAGGAAGTGACATGAAGGCTGAAGGTGTTTGTGGCCACTTCTTACAGAATTCAGGTTGTCTGGCTATAGATAGATAGATAGAATAGATAATACAGTTGCTTTTGAGAAACATTGTGAGAACGAAACAACAGAAAAAGATTAATACGAGTCTGTCAACTGGAATCTCATTTTTGGTTTTTACCGGAACAATACAGCCAATAAAATGATTTTTATCACAAAAAAAAAAAACAAAAAAAAAAAAATTGGAAATGGTACGATATAATTTATAGCAAGCGATATAGATCCTAGTGTTTTTTTGCTAAATGATATTATACCAGGTTAGGATGGGACGTGACCAAGGTATATGATCAAATGTTTAAGTTACTAGATTTATGTTTTTTAGAGCCCATTTAAGTGTCATTACAAATGAAGTGAGAGGAGAAGAAGAGAGAGAGAGAGAGAGAGAGAGAGAGAGAGAGAGAGAGAGAGAGAGAGAAAAGGAAATGCTTTTGTAGTCCACGCAATCTGCTTGCCTTTTCTTAACACCTTTTTCTGTACACATTCTCCCATTTCCAAAGTAAACATTATGGATACTGATGGCATACAGCGTACGGCACCAGGTAATGGTCATGGAGGTATAAATGTGAAGGGCTTTGCTTTTAATGATCTTCTGCACCAGCTGGCACTCTGTTCTTGTGACTCTGCTGGAGGAGAAATTGGAATATTACTGCATTCCGGTTTTTAGTATGGCTGGCTATAAGACTTTGTGCACAACATACAAGTTATTAGAAACCACATGCGAATGAGGTTCACTCACACAACTACTTTACGAGTTACCATATGTCATGCATCTACGTGTATAAAGCACACTGCATGAAATTCTGTCCTCTGTTCGAGATATGCAGCAACATAGCAAACAAGGCAGAACATCATCTGGAGCAACACCGGATACCCCAGCAGGTGCAATGTAGAGAGGAAGGCTATTACTGTACTGCAGCCTACAGGACAGAGGTGCCCAGCTGTAGCTTGCTTTGACACCATGGCACCCGCTGAATTATATTTTGGAGCTCGCATGTATCTGTTAGTTTTTGGCTCCTTGTCACATTAAAAATAATGAAAGTACATGGCTTTACAGTTTGAGTTATTGATAGATAGACAGCTAGCTAGCTAGATGGATAGATAGATGGGTAGCAGCTACATATACATCTGTGTGTGTGTGTGTGTGTGTGTGTGTGTGTGTGTGTATATGTGTTACAGTATATATATATATATACTTATATATATATATATATATATATATATATATATATATATATATATATATATATATATATATATATATATATATATGTCCATTTAAAACGAGAGAGAGAGAGAGAGAGAGAGAGAGAGAGAGAGAGAGAGAGAGGTTTATGTATTGTGGCAATGTAAACCTGAATTGGAGGTAAGTTATTACAGCCTGCAGCAGAATCACCGAACAGCCAATGAAATCGGGCGGTGTGTCGGAGAGCACTGGCGTGTTTTT
>NW_027644612.1:0-4995 GCF_032717465.1 Coenobita brevimanus
AAGCACAAAATTAAAAAGCAAACTGGAAGAGTCAGACCAGAAATCAGGTAAAAAAAAAAGAGTAACAAGTGGTGAAGTAGAAGGCCTAAGATAAAAAAAAAAAAAAGGCAATGAAGGCGAGACAGAGACGAAGTAAATATTCAGTGATTAAGAGATGAAGCATATGAAAGAGAAAAGTAACCCGAAATTTTTAAGAAAAATAAGGAACATAAACATTAATACGGCGCATACATAAACAATAACTTACATCAGGGAGCAAGAACAAATGCGAAATAAAAAAACAAGGGGACACACACACACACACACACACACACACACACACACACACACACACACACACACACACACACACACACACACAAGTAAATCAGAGGAGATAATCAGCAGAGTAGGAGAGCTGCGATTACTCCACTTAAGGAAAAGTGAAATGCTATGCCATTACACTTGCCAGAAGGGTACCAAGACGGGCAGTGGCGTGCCGGAACAGGTTAGTGGTGGTTTTCATGTCTGGGATGAAGGTGCCGAGGCTCACGTGGACATGGGCGCTGGCAACGCATGTAGCACAGAATGAGAAACTAAAGAGAACCACAGGATGAGAAACTAAAGAGAATGTATAGCACCGACAGTGTTGGTGGAGATAGATAGATAGATAGAGAGAGAGAGAGAGAGAGAGAGAGAGAGAGAGAGTTGCAGTGATAAGTAGTACATCAAAAAGTCTTACGACTCGTACCATGGAGGTATTATGAGCGAAGTTGTCACATATACATGGCTCCTTGTTAAAGAAAAGTACTGTATAGTGAAGTTCAAGGATTTCCCAGGGTCAGACGAGCCCAGTGGTAGCGCTCGCGCTTCACGACTGTAAGGACGGCAGTTCGAGGCCGCACCAGGTAGCACATTTCCAGTGAGGGATGTTGCGGTCTCTTCAAGGATCTCTATTTGTCTTGCACAGCTATATGGTCCACTGGTCCTAGCTCAGGGAATTCACCAACCCACCTCTCTCACCTGTAAAACGGACACGGAAAACGAAGTGCATCTAACCAGGAGGAAAAGGGCCTAGCTAGGAAATTTTACAGAAGAAAACATTACATCAACCACTGCGAGAGACCTACCAACCATTGTCTACACCAGATATGAACAGCTCTATCAAGTAACTGTCAATTACCTTGGCTATTACCCGATTCCAGCCATTGCAGATCTTGTGTGTGAAGATATTACCTTGTGTATCATAGTAGAAACGCTTCAGTCCACATTCATCGATGATTCGACGTTTTGTTGCTGTGATGATAATGTTTTCAAATCCACAAGGGATGTTGAAAACCTCAAGTAGCTTCTTGCTTAAACGTATAGTCTCTAACGAGAAAAGGCTCAGTACTAGCAACCTTCTCTGGCATTCGATATGTCTGATGCATGGATCAGTTTTCTCGCTCATACCTGGGCTCTTCCAAACCTTGTAATATCCGAGTCGGTGACTTAATATTCCAGATGTGGCCATCAAAGTTATGTACAGAGAGAGGACGGTCTCCTTGTTTCGGGTCGTAAACTGCAACTTTATATAACCTGGAAGGCTCTGTGCTTTATTCTCTACTTCAGTGCACTGTTTGGATAGCCTGGTTACTGTTGATTAATTCACCTTTGCCTTTCTTTAAAGTCATTGCTGCTAAACTCACCTCTTAAGAAAGAGTAGTTGGTTCTTGGATTTACATGACCAGTGTGCAACACCTTGCACTTGCCCAGGTTGAACGGCATTTGTCAGTGTTAGTAAATTAGTTCATAGGTAGTTTTGTCATTGTGAATGAAGAAGCATTGCCTCCTAGCTTTGTGTCGTCCGCCGGTTTTGCGGTTCATGTGATGATCCTCACACCCATATCACTGGCGTAAATAATAAATAATAATGGACCTAAAAGTAAACCTAGTCGTATTCCACTTGTAACTGGTGTTCAGTAAGAGGTTTCCTCATTCACTTTCACTCTTTAGTGCCAGTCAGTCAGCCAGTTTTCCATCCATGCAGCAAGTTCTCCCGAGGCTCGAGTTTATTGCCTTCATCCTCAGATGAGATACAGTACTTAATTGATCGCTCTCTGGAGGTCCAAATTAAGAATGTCAGCTGCCCGGTCCTGGTCATATTCAGGGAATACGTTATGCAGTGGAAGAATTCAAACTGGTTTAACACGAATGATGCCACCTGCAGCCATCTTGTGAGTCATACAGTAACTTATTCGAATCTAGATTACGATCCCATCTGCAATTATACCTTTCAGATGCAGGCCAAATTGGCCGGTAAGTTCCTGTAAAATGGCTATCTCCCTTTTGAAAATGCAGATCACACTTGCTTTCTTCCGGTTCAGTGTTACTTCCCTAGTAGCTAGCGACTTGTCGAAGATAGTAGCCCGGTGAGGGACCACCTGGTAACCTACTTGTTGCGGGACACTTGGACGAAAGCCATCAGGACCAGGGGATTTCTTAGCTCTTATTTGCCAATCTTTTTGGAAACTTCTTTTCGATACGCATAACATTCTTTAAAGTCACACCCTCAATAGGCAGTGCCTGGCTCAGGGATGTCATCTTCCGTCTCTCTAATGAACGCTAATGAGAAGTTGGAATTAAGCATGTCTGCTTTGCCATGACCAAAGTTTTGCAAAACTGTTTGCATCAAGGAATGGCCCAATCTTGTACTCGATCAGTTTTCCACATAGCCAGAGAACTTGGAATTCTCCTTACATAAAATCATATTCGGAGTGCCTTACTGCACTTAGTCCTGTCTACAGGTGACATAATCCTCCTACGCATGTGGATGTAGTCATTATGAACTGAAAATGCGGTACGCAGCTTTTCTCTTAGTTGTTGTTGCTATCTAACTGGCTAAGGGCTCAAACTTTGTCTGCTGTACCACAAAGCTGTTTCTGAATGAGCTCCAAGACTCATTCACACGTATGGGTTGTTCATATGGTGTTGTCATGGTAGTAGGTTGTTCTGTTTGCAGTTTGGTGTTATTAAATGGACTTTTGTGCATTATAATGACAAAGCCAGTCCGTTCTATGTAATTTTTCTGTGCATTCTGACTAGTTTAGTTGCCGGATTGTTGGGTGTTTGACCTGTTTATTTTGTCTTTTGTTTATGTTGTGGAGATTGTGTGTATAGAGGAAATTTTGTAGCTCTGTGGTCCTCGTGTTGATTAATTTAATGGGTACTTCTAAGATTTTTCCGTATGTGTGATCTCTGTGTGTGGAGGCTTTTTTTTTTTTTTTTTTTAAATTTTGATTCCACATTTACATTTTAAGGTTTAATGTGTGTGTGTGTGTGTGTGTGTGTGTGTGTGTGTGTGTGTGAGAGAGAGAGAGAGAGAGAGATTGGCACAGACAATATGCAATTGTTCTTTGCTCCTGACTGAACTTGATTGACCATTTTGTGTATGTAGTTTTGTATGTTAGTCATGTGTATGTTTGTGGCCAGATTGTTTCCAGTGTCTACGACTAGAAGGAACAAAACAGACTGGCAGGATGGTAAATCTGCCGATGCTCTGGTAAGGAAACCTGAAGTGTGTTTCCAAGATTGGGGGATTGTGCTGACACTGCAATGCACTATCCTTCTTTTGTGGAAGGGGGAGGGAGTTGACGGATGTTTGTAAATCTGGGCAGCTCTGACGCCCAGGTATATGGGTGCCAGAGCGTAACGGCGTCCTTATGCAACTCCAGTGCATATGGTGCTGTGGTTGTTTTGCTACACCCGGCCTGTCTTACCAACACACCCGTCTGCCATAGGTTAGCAGCTGCGTTTGTGGGGCCACCCTACAGGTACCGTACAGTAAATACACCGTGTAGGGAACTATCGTCCCCCTGTAATATCAGCATCTCTCCATGGTCGAACTAGGTTTCTCCCCACGGCGAGGTGCAGGGAAAATGAGGAGTTTTGGCTCCTAGGTGGAAGCCGCAGCTGCTTTGCTCCACCTAGGGTACACATCATTACCGTGTATAGGCCCCTCGTTAGCATCACAATGAATATATGTAAAACTGATTAATTGTTCCAACAAGGGAAACAGTGACTATAAAAGAAATAGATGTTTAAAAATGGAAGGAGAAACTCAAACTAAGGAAGAATCTGCTGGCAAAAATGAGAGCGAGAAATGTCGCGGGAAAATTATGCTGGGCTGGAAAGGCAAAAAGTCAACACTGACTTCTTTTTTTTAAAGAAAATAAAATTCAGAACCAGGGGTGAGTGCCGAGTGGATTCCAGTTTAACAGGGAGAGAGAGAGAGAGAGAGAGAGAGAGAGAGAGAGAGAGAGAGAGAGAGAGAGAGAGAGGAGACGAGGGAGAAATCTGGAAGGGAAGAGGGAGACCAGGAAGTGGAAGATGGCACAGGAAGAAAAAAGGCCTGGGAGAGATGAACAAAAAAGAGAGAAGAAATTGGGAGGAGGCAGAGGTTTAGAGGGAATGAGGGGGAATAAAAAATTGGACTAGTGATAGATGGCTAGGTCAATGTGGGTATATTTTGATGAACATTCTGTGTGTTGCATTAGTGGAAGGCTTAGTAACAAATCTGTGTTGTGTTGCTTAAAGTGCCGGTGTGTTGTGATGGCAAACAATCTTTGCTTTGAGAGGTAATGTAGGATCTTGGTTTAGAGTGCTGATGAACAAATTTGTTTTTTTTCTGGGGTGAATATAGATCTGTGCTGATATTTGGTATGAGATTACTGAAATGTGATGAAATAAGACCATTTGTAAGATAATAGGATATTTGTGTTGCATATGTGAAAGGATGTAAGAGTTGTGTCTTTGTGTTGTACATGTGAAAGGATGGTAGAGTTGCATCTTTGTGTTGTATATGCGAAAGACTGTTAGAGTTGCTTCTTTGTGTTAGGTTTATGAAACGATGTTAGAATTATATCTTTCTGTTGTATCTGTGAAAGGATGTTAGTTTTAATCATGTCTTGTATCTGTGAAAGGAAGCTATAGTTATATTTTGGCGTAACAAGTGTGTGTGTTGACATTTTATACAAG
>NW_027644613.1:0-40000 GCF_032717465.1 Coenobita brevimanus
GAATTTGGTTCTTTTTTTATTTTTTTCTTGGAAGGAACAGTTTGCGGGCTCCTGGTCTTTGGTTCCTTCATCATCATCATCATCATCATTATCGCTCCTAATCATCATCATCCGGACCTCCTTTCCCACCTTAGGGCCGGGGTGAAAAGTAGCAATCGCCGAACGGCTTCAAATTTGCCCAGTCCAATGAGCCACGCTTCCATTCACTCACCATTCAAGCCCCTGGAATCCTGGCTCCATCGAATACGCTGACAAGGGACAGTGATTATACTGGATTGGACTCGACATCTCCAGTTTGGTCAGCCCAGCAGACATTAAGGCTGCGGCCACACTTGCTCCAAATATGTGATCGTAGAGAGGAAACGATGCTCCAGGGTCGTAACCGCCTGCGCGTTCAAGACGAGGAGCACAAGCACCTCTACCTCGGTGCTTCGATTCATCTCGTCAGTCACATGTTTCAGGCCAGTGTGGCGTGGCAACCCCTAACCAAACGTAATTTTCTTGAGCTGTACGTGACACATGATCTAACCAAGCTACGAAGGAACCCCGAAATTGGTTACTGTAGTATAATTGTACAAACATAAAGATATCATCATCGTCATCGTCATCATCATAATCATCATCGTCAACATCATCATAATCATAATCATCATCAACATATAATCCTGTGTTGCCCCACCAGGAGCGTAGGAGCCAGGGCTAGGCATATTGAACCTGACATTTAAGATGAGAAGTGACCAGCCTCACTCATTCCCTGGAAGTGGCATTAAGTGAGCAATAAACCCCTACCATCCCTGGGATATTAACCTGCACAGGCTCAGTCCGACTGGAGCGCCTTAATTACCCACACTAAACCACCAGGCGCCATAATTTGGCTATGCGGTTACCCACCCAGCGTAGTAAATGGTTTCTTTGTTGTACAGGAAACCATTTGGTTTGTCACTTAGTGTACCAGTCCCTTACCCATAGGCAGAAGGAAGAAGAACAGAATGAAGGAAACAACGACGGAATTGGGAGTGTAGAGAGTCGCCCGTGGGCATAAGGAAGAAGGAAGAAAGAATGAAGGGAAAAAAAGACAGAAGAGGACAGAAGGAAAGAAAGGAAAAGGAAGAGAGAGGGAAAGGAAAGTCACCCGAGAGGAGCACAACATCAGTTGAGTGGATGGTGAGCATAGGACCCAAAACATATATAGAAATTAGGTGAAGGCAGTTTGCCAGGTCAGACCAGAGACGATGCAGTAAGCACTTATATCCCCGTCCCAACATTCTTTCAATGCCATGATTGAATAGTCTTTGTATGGTTGAACTAAATATCATATCTATTAATTATGGCACTGTTCTCTCTGAAGGTGCACTTAGGTTCACACATTTGCAACACCATGGTGGTAGGTGGTGGCCCGACCGTCATCAACTCACTTGCCCAACTTCTTAGCACCACCTACTTCTTCCCTACTGGTGACTCTGCGCTGCGTGACTCCAAGCCTATAATGGTTTTCTAGTAACCCAAGAAACCATTTACAAATTTACTAAGGGTGTTTGCTAAGCGTAATGCCAAATAACAAGGCAATATGTGAAGCCTACTGTCGTGCCCCTGTTAAGTGGGTGGAGAGACGCATAAAATGTGATGTCAGTCCAAGGAATCAAACCTCCATACCACTTCCCCGCTCCTCGCTGTGACGATGTCCATTGTCCACTGCAAAGGAAAATCGGTTCACCTGCATGGGACAGCCCTACAGGAACAACTGTGTGATTGCAATTGATGAGTCTGCTCGGACAAGCAAGGTTGAGGTTACTGTGCTACTACTGCTACTACTACTACTACTACTACTACCTACTTCCACTATTCTTCTACTACTGCTACTATTACTACTACCACTACTATTATTACTACTGCTGCTGCTGCTGCTGCTATGACTACGGCCACGACTATGACTACTACCTTTTGCTTGCAACACCATAATGGAATTTACAGGTTTTAAAATAATAATAAAAATAATAATAGTGGTTGGAGGGGGCAGCATCGCCATCCACTCACTCGATGTATGGTACTGCTCTCAGGTATCTGCCATTTCCTCTCCTCTCTCATCCTTTCCTTCCATCCTCTTCTGTCTCTTTCCTTCATTTCTTTCCTCGTTCTTCTGCCTACGGGTGACTTTACACTCCCTCTTCCTGCTGTCCTTTCTTTCCTTCATTCCCATTCCCTCTTCCTTCTGCCTGTGGGTGACTCTACACTGGGTGACAAACCCAATTGGTTTCCTGTACAGGGAAACTCATTTACAATGCTGGGTTGGTAACCTTCATATAACGAAATTTTGGCCCAGCTAGTGGTTTAGGGGAATTAATTACGGTTTACTCCAATAGGTTGAGCCTGTGAAGGTTTATATCCAAGGGATGGCTGGGGTTCATTGCTCTCACATAATGCCACTCAAGGGATGAGAGTGAGGCTTGGTCACTCTCATCTTAAATGTCAGGACCAACTTGCCTAGCCCCGGGTTGCAAGCAGCTTCTTATGGGAGTGACATAGGATTAGGATGAGGGATGGATGGATGGATATGAATTTCAGGCTCACGTGTTCCTTTCCACCACTATGACATATATGAATAAAACTAACCGGGGCTGGAGATCCCTACCTACATCCTACTGTTGGGATACTGAAGGCTTTACACAGCAGCCCTAATGACAGACATCATCTTAACAGCTTTACCTCAAGGAGTCTGCCCCACCAGGCACCTTGAGGACCGACTTCCTCCTTTTTTGTGTTGCTGAAGTTGGGGTTAATGTGTAAAGGGATGCAAACTACTTTCCTGAACCTCCCAAGTCTCTAAGGAGGGTTATACCACTAGCTTTAGGACAGGTGAATGGCATCCCTGGGCACTAGGTCTAGCTATTGAGTTTTGGAATCGGATATTTTTTCCATGGGTGGAACATCAGCCATGGCAAATAACTCCACCCAACCTAATAGATGACCATTGACTTGAGGAGCTCATTCACCCTATGATACTTAATGTCTTTTCGTCCTGCTGGGTGTCCAGTCTCGCTTCTCATGGGACAAAATCTGTGTGAGTTTCCCACTTAGTTATGCCAACAATCTGACCATGAAAAAAGTAGTACTGGATTTCATGTCACCAAATGAGATTTGAATGAGAACTTCCAGTGTTTTCTTTAATTTGTGTGTGTGTGTGTGTGTGTGTGTGTGTGTGTGTGTGTGTGTGTGTGTGTGTGTGTGTGTGTGTGTGTGTGTGTGTGTGTGTGTGTGTAATAATTTTCGGTCTATTTATTCATTGCAGCAAGTGGATGAAAATACATAGGTCTTTAACCCACTGCATACCGTCGACGTATGGGTATGTCACAACTTTTTTTCATGCTGAGACCCAATGACGTACCGGTATGTTCTGCAATTGTGAGGTCCGTTATTTGCACAATTTTCAAGTTTCGCAGGTGATATTTGGTAGGCATATGTGGGAAACCTTCCTCTACCAGCTGCCAGATGGTGACACTGCCTGACCCCGTGTGACCCCCACATGCCATTGCCTCAGCAACGCAACTGTTAGCAGTGACCTGGCCAGTAAAGACATGTCTCTCCAACGATGAAATTCAAGCCGCCCTTGATGCCTTCACAGGAGAAGTGATTCCCCAATCAATGACGATGTGATGGACAAAGATTACATGGTGCCGGAGGAAGAAATGAGCAGGAGTGATGAGGAGGTAATGTCGCCAAGGAAAGTGCGGTATGCTGATGTGTCTTGTGAATGAAACAACACTTATATCACCTATATTGTTGTGTGAAAACCAATATATTCTTGTACTACATATTAATTCGAACCAAGTGAACAAATATCTACCTATTCTAAGTGGTTTGCAATATTTACCCCTACCATAGAAAACGTGACAGCAGCAGCGCAGCTCCAGAGAAGGCGGTACCAAGTGTTCGGAGGGACACCTGTATAATGCACTTATAAGCTCAGGCGAGCACCATTTTTGATATTTCCAATGTTTTTCATAAAAAGCAGAGGTTTGAGCCAAAAAAAATTTTTTGTGAAAATCTGCCAGGATTCGGAGGGGGAGGGGTGGTCATTGGTGAAAAATCTGCCGGGAGGCGCCGGGTTAATCTAGTATCCTAACCTAAAGGGGGCAACAACAGAACCTGGCTGCCCCTTAGGAGCACCAACACACTACCATGCCTCACCAACGCTAGAGTAAAGCTTAGGCATAAGGGGACAGACTGCCTAATCATTACCTTGCTAAGTTTTGAACCCTTGCGGGTCCTCCACACCAGCCCGCCCTGAGCTACACTAGACAGGGAAGAGCTCACCTCACCCACACAATCATTGCGGCCAGAGGGGGATCCAACTACTGTCATTAGGATTAGGAGTCGAGCGCTTTATCGACTGCGCCACCTGGTGTGTGTGTGTGTGTGTGTGTGTGTGTGTGTGTGTGTGTGTGTGTGTGTGTGTGTGTGTGTGTGTGTGTGTGTGTGTGTTTTAAGAATATGTGGGAGGAGCCTCTTTGGAATATCTTTTTGTGTCCAGTCATCTTGAAATGGATTATCTTCGGTTTTGTTGACTCTTGTTCATTTTTTTAAAGGGGAGACAATATCTTGCTGCTTGCCAGACCTTTGGCTTTTTCTTTTTGTGTAAAAACGCTTTTATGCATCAGTTTTTAGGCATTCAAACTTGCCCACCTAATGAACTCGTGGCCATGCAATAAGTATTATTTACATGCTTAAAAGAATGGCAGTCGTAGGTTGAACGTGATACAAATTCAAGAGGGCAGTTCCAGGACTGCTTAGCTGCTCTCACTAAAAACTGAAGCGCACCGGTTAACTGTGTTATCATCAAGCTGGATGGAAAAGGGAAGAGAGTGCTTCGGTTGATGGGTAGTGTGTACCCATCATAAACATCGATGGAGGCAGGCAGACACCTCATAGCAGCAGCAATCACTAAAACAATGTAGTTGAGGGCGAGGGATGCTACACTCTAGAGAAGAAAGCAAGGGTGAAAGAAGTCAGTAGGAAGGAAGCTGATATGACGAAAATCCTTTGACTATACCTGCTTGAAAGAAGTGGATGAGGTAAATGCCCTTGCTTAAGAGAACTGAACTCCACACACGGGCCAGTAAAGTCCCTGCAATTAGTCAGTAGCTGCGCAGCATTAAAGAAATTGTGAAGACAGTTCAGAAAATTAAGTCTACGAGTATGAGAAGCGAATTTTGCACGTAAAGTAATGCGAACTTTCCATGATATGTCTTACGAAAAAGATACCCCAACGTGCTAAAAAAAAAAAAAAAAATGTGGAACCATTTAGCGGGTTGAGAGTTGGAGGAAATGGGTCTGAAATGCATTAATAGTAAAGCTTCATTTTCTCCACTCACAAATAACTGACTTATCTCACATAGCAAAGCACACTAGGACACTCTCTCAACGCACTTCCCACACACAGCACAATATCGACACACTAGGACACTGACACTCTCCCAACACACTCCCGACACACACCACAACACCCCTAGCATCGGACCTGCCCCCACCCGCACTCTATTCTGCACATTAAGCTGCTCAGCGGACAAGCAGGCGAGAATTATAGTCTGGCCCAGAAGAATTATCACAAATGAATTCCCAGTTCACATCCGGGAGCGGGCTTTCTGTTGGGGACATTTCCTTGCAGAAAAGACCCTCACATTTCCCAACATTACTAGCAAATAAGCAATCTGCGAAATATTCTTTACAAAATTATTCGCCAGTATTACCAACAGAAAACTTAGTGGAATGATGTGTAGTTTTATTCAACTCTTATACTGGTGACAGAAAAAATATGTTACTGACAGGTGGACAGGGGGCGCCATGTTTTGTTGTATGGGTAAAAATAGATCAACCGCTTGAATAATTTTTGAGTTTGGGTTGAGGGAAGAAGGGTGCACCACAGGACCATTAACAGTACACGCAAACAACTGTGGTATAGTTTTACTAACACGGACCTAATGGAACAGTAACGCCATCTGACACAGAACACTGGAGCTGTTATAAAGGTTTTATTTCAGTGCAGTTCACAGCCACATACAGTAAACGAAAGAATGGCTGATATAGTTAGCAATGGCGGGTGTGTGTGTTTAGTTGGCAAATGCAGTATGTTGCCAGGTTTTTAATAACGAAGAAAAGCTCATATATCAAGCGAGACTGATGATGTTGGATGGGAAAAACTACTGGGACATAGGAGAAATATAGTTCTGTTTGGGTTCAACTCTCTCTCTCTCTCTCTCCCTCTCTCTCTCTCCAGGAACCTGTGCAGGAAGAGGAGGGTGGGAGGGGAGAGTGTATCATAAAAAAGTGCAGAAACAGAACATTACAGACAATATCTATGGAAAAATGTAGAAGGAATCGCTTGAGGAGGAAGAGGAGTAAAGTAAAGGGTGGAAGAAAGTCTGTACACACCTGGAGAATGACAAACAATTCTTGAAAGGAGTGGAGAGGAGAAGGAGTCACGTAGGAATGAGTAGGCATGATATCTAGATAAGGAAGAAGAGAACTTTGATCAGTGCAGAGGAGGCAGGACAAAAAAAGCAGGTGATGAAAATAGGAATATGTCAAAATTAGCAGTCGCAACGTCCCAGGTCAAGGTCACCGTATTTTGAAGATCGGCGATGTAGCTCATAGTATTGCCTTACAAATATATTCAAATGTCAGTCATATTTTGTGGGTGAAGTACGTATCAAATTTTATATTTTGTATGTAAACTTTGATGGGGAGTCTGAGCATAAGAATTATCAATCATTTGTTCTTAAACAGTAACAGACTCTTTGTTACTGCAGTACAGTACCTTCATAGGAAAATCAAACAGAAGCAAAACCAATGTCCCTGAAAACGAATATGAAGAAATCAGGACGCCTGTGACAACTTCGGTATTGGTCAGGAAGTTGGCCTGTGTCACATTCCTATCCGGAATCCTAATGATCCCAAGCCAGCTGCAGTGAAGGAGAAGGATTAGTATACGAAAATGATTAGCAGATTTCGAGAAGGATTAGTGGAAAGAATATACTCTCTACTGTAAGAAGGTTAAATGGTATAAAGATAGGATACGATTCAAAACTGACTGCAGAAGAAGAGACTGAAATCAGAAATCAATGGCAGAACTTAAATTAATGTAAAGGTGAAAGGGGAGAGGTGAGTGATTTCTTTTTATAACCGGTGATGGCTAAGATAGTGGGAGGAAACAGTGGTGACGGCTTGACGAGAGAGAGAGAGAGATAGAGAGAAACTACCTTGGTTAACACAAAAACAAAATACATACTTACAAACCGGCAGCTAATGGATAATAATTGCCAATTATTGTTGTTTTTGCATGAGTTCTTAAAATGCTGTCACCCGGTTTGGCTTAAGGGTTGCTGACTGCTGATTGATTCACCTGCTTACTGAAAATGGGAATAAACTGAACTACTCACGCTTCACCTTCGAATAACTTACTTATCTCAGCTGCTTTCTTCTTCCCAACCATCTTTCTCATCCTTCTTCACTCCATCATGTTGTACGAGCCCACCTTATTGTAATCTCAAACGTCGTCCTGTCGGCGTAGCAAGTGTTTTTCCTATCTAACTTTTTCGTTCTAACTCACTGGTGGTTCTATTTTCCATAACACGTTCCCCACCATCATCCTTCACTCAGACCCTTGGCCTCCCTCTCGTTCACCGTTTCCATTCTAATTCGCTATGCCAAATCACTCTATGTTTTTATTCCCCCATACCTGGTTCATGAGAGATACTCTTATATTATTATTTCCTGCAAACTCATGAGTAAAAACGCAAGATAAGAGGAAGGTGAGAGCTGGCGCGGAAGTGTTCTCCACCGTCTCCCTTCCTCCTCTTGCCTCGTTAACAGTCCTTCTCCCCATCACAGTGCATTCTCCCTCCCACACGATCTCCTTAATCTTATACCGACGAATTTCCAGGTCTTCCTTCCCCTCCAACAAATCCTCCAGCATTCATTTTTGTACTGCCCTCTAATTTAGCTGACAAATTTCCTATTGCTTCTCCTCATTTTTTTTTTCCAGTCCAACATCTGACCCTCCTTGATATTTTTTTCTGATAAATAAGATCTTCCATCCCATCATACTCCACCCTCAGATTTGTAGTCCTTAACATCATTTTTTTTCCTGGTTCTTGATCTCCCCATTGTTTTCCTGGTGAGTAGGTAGGTAGGTAGGCAGGGAGACAGGCAGAGAATTATGTAAGAAAGCAGTCAGGGAAGTAGGTAGGGAGGTAGGCAGGCAGGGAGATAGGCAGAGTATTATGTAAGGAAGTAGTCAGGTAGGTAGGTAGGGAGGTAGGTAAGAAGGGCGTTAGGTAGGGAGCTAGACAAGGAGGTAGGTTGGTACACAGGTAAGTAGATAGACAGATGGGTAGGTAAGCAGGTAGGGAGATGGGCAGGCAGGTAGGCGGGTAAGGGGATAGGTAGGTAGGTTAACGGGAAGGTAGATTGGCAGATTGGTAGGTAGGCAGGGGAGGAGAGAGATGGGAAGGTATGAAGGAAGTAGGTGGAAGGTGCAGTAGTAGGAAGGTAAGTAGGGAAATGTAACAAAAAATGCACATTAATCCTTTATATGCTAAAGAAATAAGTTGCAGCTTAATGCTTGCCGGTTTAAGGATCGTATTGTCTAACAGAGTAGCTATAATCCTGTGGTCGTCATATAACAAAGAATCACTGCATAGAGGAAGGATTATACAAGACCTTATCTTCGGGTCCCTAGCGATGCAACATCCATTTAGTACTCGTATCTTCCTGTAGGTTCAGCGAATATCGTGACATTAAGAGGTCATTTATAAGTAACAAGACAGATCTTACTGATGATGCTTGGCCTCTGTTGCATCTGCTTCCCTTCCTGTCCTGCCCTTTGTGTGTCAATCATATGTCATGCACGTGCACCCGACCCACATCCAACACCAGGAGAGACTGCATGACCTTTGGGGTGACTGGTGATGGGTTTATCCGTGGAACGAATTTTGGAAGGTCTGCAGTTTTAACATTGACAGTCAGTAGACAGGGTTACGGTCAGTTCAAGACAGATTAAGTACATGATCGTTTCTCCACTATTAGAGGTAAACCATAAGTGGATAAACTGGCTAGGGCTGGCATCACGAGAACCCGAAAACCCCATTCCTCCTGTTCCCTCTCCCCACCCCTACCCCCACACACTCACTGTTTGCGATCTAATCTGAACCAAACTTGATTGGGGGTTGAGGCTGACCTATTATGAAACATCAAGGTCACGTTGTAAGGTCACCTTAAACAAATTTTATGTGTTTTATATCAAAATCTGTGGTAGGTAAAGGCATGCACCATCCATTCACTAAATGTAGTGATATTTTCAGGAGAATCTACGCTGAGTGGCGAGCCCAGTGGTTTACTGTAGGCCAGGAAATCATCTACCACTCCGGGTTGTAACCTTATAACCAAATGACGCCTGTTTGTTTGGTGGGTTAAGGTGATTCACCGGATAAGACCTGCAAACATTTACACCCGAGAAGTAGTTGGGGATTACTGGTCACATAATGCCACACAGGGATGAGTGAGGATGATCACCCTCGCCTTAAAGATCGGTAGTTAGAATCCTATCCCAAGGCCCCTACATTCCTAATGGATAGAAAGTGACTGGATGATGAATAGTTAGACCAAACTTTGTGGAAGGGTTAAGGGTAAGGCAAGGATAAAAAGATCTGGGGCCGGATGCACTAACGCATTTACGGTCCCGTAACTCGCTACGGGCGGGGGAAAAGGGAGCGGCGTCGGATGTTGGCATGCACTAAACACTTTCGGAGACCTTACGGGAGCCGGAGTTACGATCGCCGCTAAGGTTGGGCCCGACCAACCTTAACGTCTCCCGTATCTTTCAGACACCCGAAAATAAACTGAATTAAGCATTCTCTCGTGTAAAATAATTATTTCACTAAACTGGGTAGTTAATAGAGGTGCTGTACAACAATATACAGTGCGCTGAATTGTACATTAGTGTAAATTGGTGGTTTCAGTATGTGTTCATTAGTGTTCTACTGTACTATATGCTCATCAGTGTTGTGTAGTACTATAAATTAGTGTTTTACAGTATTAACGTATGCTTTAGGTTGGTAGAAAATTATAGTGAGCTTTAATGTAGTCTATAGTAGTGTACAGCAATGTTAGTGTGAAATAGTGTAAGGTGTAGTGCTGTAGAGTAGTATAATATGTTCTGTTGTGCAGTAGAGTACACCGTCAGGACAAGAAGGAGAATAGCCTAATAGGTCAAGCCCCTAGAAAAAAAAATCCCTTTTCTAATATAGTTTCAAGATAGGTTAGGTTAATTTAAAATCAAGGTTAGGTTATTTTTGATTAGGTTAATTTTTGTTAGGTTAGGTTTGTTTATATGTGGACTGGATTATTGTAAGGTTAGCTTAGTTTAATTTGGGCTCATGTAAGGTTAGGTTAGCACTGGGTTAGGTTAGGTTAATTTAAGAATTAGGTTAGGTTAAATGTTGGTTAGATTAGGTTTATTTTTGTTAGGTATGATTTGTTTATTTTTGGATTGAGTATTGATAAGGTTAGCTATGTTAAACTAATGTTAGGCTAATTTAAGGTTAGGTGAGATTAGGTTGGTGTACTCTTAGCTTAAACTTGATTATTTTATATTTAGGTTATTTAAGTTAGGGTAGTTTATTACTGGAATGGGGTGGGTTAAAATTAGCTTAATTTATTAAGCTAGGCTAATTTAAGTTTAGGGTTATATTGAGTTAGCATATGATAGTTGTGTGAACAGGGCAAGGGGAATTTTGACATTTCAAGGGGTCAATAAAAAAAAAAAAATAAAAAAAAATAAAAAAAAAAGGTCATAAAAGCCTGTTATGTTGGTTTGATTTTATGGTTTTTGGCTTTTGATTTGTGCCTTCTGAGAGTAAGGACAAAATTTGGATCCTCACATAATTGTTATGGCCACATAAAAGTACAAAATCTTAATATAAACAGATTATACCAAAATTATCACTAAAACCACTAAATTCCATGCCATAAAAATTTAAGATTAACCCGAGTATATATTTATTCAAAACTTCAAAGGAGGGATGGAATCCCTCTTGGGACTTTGAAAGGAATTATTCAGTATTTTCTGGCAAAAGTGAGGAATGACTGAGAACAGTATGTATGTGAATCTCAGAGCAAGGTTAGGGTTGGATAAATTTAGCTTGTTAGGTCGATTATTATTATTATTTTTTTGCTGGCTTAGGTTAGCTTGTTCTATGTGGCTCTTATGTTTCTTCAGCTAAGTTCTGTTAGGTTGTTTAGTTAGGTATTGTTAGGTTGTTAGGTAAGGTGAAATTGTTTGGTTAAGGTTTGGTAAGGTTAGGCTCGTTGGCTTAGCTTAGGCTGTTCAGTTACTTTGGTCAGGTTACTGTTAAGCAAAAAATAAAATAAAAAACTACACAAATTTATTTTCTTTGCTGGAGCTTTTATCCAAGGGTGCTTTTTCTAGGGTGCTTTTGTTCAACATAAAATGTCAGGTACAGTACTGTACAGTGTACAACAGTGTCAGTTTAGTTTTCCAGAACGCACATTAATGTAATAAGTGTTGTACGGCTGAAATGTTAAATATAAGAGGAATTCAGTCTGTACAGTATACTGAAGGCACTTTAATGTACTCGTACATTATTGTATAATAGTAATGTGCAGTACTGCTGCACAACATGCAGCAGTACGTATGCTGGTAATATTGTGAGTAATGCTTTCTGCTCACTGCACTTCCCAAACTGACACTTCATATATTTCATCCAAGCCTGTCCTCTGTTTTGTTTTTGAGTTCTTCTCAGCTGAGAGTCAGTGTCACCAAACACGATGATTGGCTGAAGCGTCTAGGCAGAGAAGCATCCTGTGTTGTGATTGGCCAAAGCGACCATCAGCTGAGCGGGGAAAAATTCCCTCAAACACAGCGAGTTTTTCCCCGCCCTTAGCCTTACGGTCACCGTACGATGGTGGGAGAAATGTTAGTACATAGCAAAACACCGACTATCGTACGGGGACCGTAGCGGCGGCGGCCTTACGGGGACCTTACGGGGACGTGTTAGTGCATCCGCCTACAGATTTTTAGAAGAGTCAAAGGTCAAGGTCACTTGACACGGTCAATTTAAACAATTATAATGCAGCTGAGATTAAACATGATATAAAAGTTATGAATTGGGTAAAGGTGAAGGGACTGAATTTCGAGAACAATTTATCAAAGACCAAGGACATTTAGCAAGGTCTTATGTTCTGCTTTCAAATGGAAACAAATGATATTTAATTTGGACCCAATTGGCTTGAAAGATTGAAGGTCAGCAAGAGAACAATGGGCCGAAGGTCAAGGTCAGTCCACACAATATTGACCCTCTTTGCAGAGGAGTTGGTGAAGGGTTAAGGATCACACAAGAATGAGGTAATTGGATTGTGCCTAATTAATTGAAGGTCAAGGTCACAGGGCAAGGTCAAATGTTCGGTTCTTGGTTTAATAAGTGGGTGGGGGTGATGTACTCCCTGAATGCTCCTCCTCTTTCTTTCTTGGGTCAACCGTACGTTTTTCTTTTCATCTCATTATCATACACTGACATCATCTTCTGAACTAAGGGGATCTGTAGTCTGTCTTAACTAGGTGCTCATTTCTGATGTGATTCTCTTTAAAACATGATAGTATGTTACATAAGAGGAGGAGAGTGGGAAATCTGGTAACGAAAGGCACTGACAAAATTCGCAGAAACACAGCAATGACTAAAACATAAGCAGAGCGACATTCTTTTTAGACAGCATATAACATCATTAAAAAAAAAAAAAAAATCAACCATATAACCAACCCACACGTGTTCCCTACGTGTCAACAAGTGGGTTGGTGGAGAGTTAAAAATAAACCATATAACCAACTCATACGTGTTTCCTACGTGTCAACAAGTGGGTTGGTGGAAGGATTGTGCCTCTCCCCGTAAAACAACTATCTCAAAGACAAACGGCCACCCCTTACGGGATTATGGCTTCCGGCTATAGATAGATAAAGATAGACCAATGTTAAGTTAAGTAGTGCTCCTACTCTTATAAGAATAAAATGAACGACTGCCTAAAACCCCTGATATTTCCTTGGGTTCATCACGTTAGCCACCACATCTACGTTTCTGAGCTTATGCAACAACTATTATTTCGACTACAAGCCACCTTCTCTCATATTTTCTTTTTCATTTTTACCCACATACTTCCATCAACTTTACGTCTACATTATTCTCAGTATTCCTCTTGTTATTCTTTCGTTATTCTTGCAGTATATTCAGTCTCTTTCAGAACCAATCTCATAGTGGGTAGCATATGTTCCAAATCATCCTTAGTGAACTGTTCTATACCACAACAATCACGTTCAGTTCCACTCCCCTTTATCTGCGTACTGGTTCTTATGTCCACCTATTTCGTCACACAACTTCACACAGAAACACAAACTGAGAAATGGAAAACATACGTGAAACGAAATAGTAATTTAAATAATGGAAATAACAGAAAATCCATTTGTATTCTTCGGTAGTCATAATACTCAGTTTGCTGGATATAACAACTGAAGCATAAGGAGATAAACACATAAAAGGGAGATTATTATTATTATTATTATTATTATTATTATTATTATTAAAAAAAATAAAAAAATAATTTGGTTTTACGCCAGGTATCCCCGAAGGGTCAAGGCGTTGCCTCTGGGTAGAGGACTTTTGGACTGGAGCATGTAGCATTTTATGACCGGATGCCCTTCCTGATGTCTACCAATGACCCTATTATTATTATTATTATTATTATTATTATTATTATTATTTGCGCTCATATATCTTCTGGTTAGGGTTCTGTCTGTCTAGCCTATCTATCTGCTACCAGGCGCCTTAATCCTGTAAGGGGTGGCCACAAACAAATCTCCTCCATGTCACCCTGTCCTCTTCATTTCGCTTCCCTGCTCCCAGCTTACACCCCTCTTTCATATACCTCTCCACTCACAGTCCATATATTTAAGGCCTGGGTACCTTCCCTAGCACTTGAACCCTTTGAGCAGGATGTATTTTGAACGCCGTAATCCATTAGATTATCAAGGATTCATTTGTTGGGTGTATGGTTATCACCCAGTGTCTCAAATTAATTTCCTGAAGGGTGGAAAACACAAGATTAGTCACTCGGTGTAGATTCACCTAGAAGTAGCGCTACATCAGGTGAGTGGAAGGTAGGTGCCACCAAAGAACACTCTGACACCCCCAACTACCATATAGTATTGGTACACAATTGACTAAATGGAATCCCAAGGTCCCAATTACAGTGAACGGAGAAGACTTGCAGGATAACATCATAATCGAGACACTATACCTGTTAAGAGATTGAGGTGGTGGTCAGAGGTGGTAGTGGAATGGATGGATCGGGAACTGGGGACTGTGTGATCCTAGTCTGACACTGGTTGCTGCAGGGAAGAGCTTGTGAACAGGAATTAGGTTGTTCATGTTCATAGCCCCTCCATAACACGTCATACATACATCCAAACCAGTACCATAGCTAACATCAGATCTGAGTGATATTTACTAACCTTTTCACAACTGAGATGGTAAGCATTATTGACAGGTGACGTGTGAAGTGATTAGTGGTTGAACTACTGGATCTGGTGACTTCATAGCCTGTATCTAGTCAGGTGCATGAAAGAGAAACACACACACACACACACACACACACACACACACACACACACACACACATAGTATAATATTCGGCAGCGGAATTTGCGCGACTGAAACCGTCTGGGTATGAAAGACAGAAAAAAAAAAAGGTAAAGGAAAGGACTCCAAACCATGAGAGGAATAATCGTATGAGATAATGCACCGCAGATCCCCGCGGGCTTAGGCAGGTGGAAAGTGTGTAGTGACAGTTGGTTGTGGGAGGCATCGGTGTGAAGCAGGACAGGGTTCCAAGTGAGAAAGTAAATAACCACATGAAGAGAAAGAAGTGTGAACGAAGAATGCGTGGCAGAGGTGAATTATGTGAACCAGGGCTGAAGAGGGGTGTAAAAGTATGAAGCTTGACAAGAAGGTAAAAACGGTGAAGTAGGGGAAGGGAGAGTGAGGCAGAGGTGTGATGAATTAGAAACGTGTGTGGGTAATGAGGCAGGTGACCGGGGAGTTTTGCAGGGGTGTAGGAAATATGGCAGGGGTGTGAGGAGCGAGGCAGAGGAATGTGGAGAGAGTCTGGAGTGTGACCGGGATATGGGGAGTGACAGAGGAGTGAACAGAGTAGGTAGTGCAAGATTCATATATTCCTCTCGGTTCACAATAATTAATTGACCTGAAATCAGAGTTATTATCACGCCAATATGATTAATATGTTGAATAGTGATATGTTCATGATTAATTACGTGTGGGAAAAATGAGACGCGTGGCTTTGATTTAGCAATAACTAAGTGATCTGGAGTATGGCAGTTATTAGACTTATGGTCAATGTAATATAGTATACTGATGTGGTGAAGGTTTCGTGGTGATGCTACCAAAGTGGTGATGGCTGATCTATAATTGTATGTTTCTTGGTGATGTGAGTGGGAAATGATGGAACTAGTGTGAAAAGATGAGTGATGGGAAAGGAGTGTGTTTGGTGTGGTAAAGGCGGTAAAGTCGGGACTACTGGGATGAATAATTCAGGAGTGTGGCGAAAGGGTATTGAATATGGCTGGGTGATGATAATGTGTGCGTGATGAGGAGAGAGAGAGAGAGAGAGAGAGAGAGAGAGGAAGGGAGAATACAGACCAATAAACCGATCACCGAAAATAAAAGTTGTGAGTTCAAGGTAAGATATATGTAACGATAGAAGGAAAATACAGACAGACTTTTTCATCTGAGACTGGGCGGCAAAGTGGTTATTCAAGAAAGGGTAAACTATGAAGAAATGGGCATGACAAATCCATAACAAAGGGACGAGGACAGAAACCAAAGACAGGGAACTTGATTAGTTTGGTGCGTGATGTCATGTTGATGGCTGATTAATTTTGGAAGCACGACTCTCTCTCTCTCTCTCTCTCTCTCTCTCTCTCTCTCTCTCTCTCTCTCTCTCTCTCTCGTAGTAAGTTGCACCAGATACATCCAGAACCTTATAAGGACAAGAACAAGATAGTGACCACAAACACATATTACAAACAAAGGGACAGCATAATCCAAGTATATGTCAAACGAGACGTCAGCGTCGGTGGGAGAAGTACAACTGAGTCGAAGATGGGGCGAAAGAACACCGTGGGTAAATTTTGTAGTTGCCTGGGAAGACGTAGATATGGGGGAGCCGTGTGTGTGTGTGTGTGTGTGTGTGTGTGTGTGTGTGTGTGTGTGAAAAGTCTGACGGCATGGTGCATGTATTTCTAGGTAAATTCGACGAAACCTTGGAGGTATATATGAACGATGGTATTAAAGTTGAGAGATTGAGATATACCACGATGCAGATTGCGAGAGTGCAACAGGTGGAGATTATTCAGAGGAAACGGATAGATGTACAGTCAAATAACTTTCCATATTTTAAGCCGCTGATGTGTTAAGTTATATTTCCATGGGTGAATGAAGGAATAATCAGAAAGTTTTCTGATTAATGTCTTGTTGTATAAGTTGGTGATGCTGGGGTATTGGTCTAAACATGCTACGGGAGATGGTCGAATGCTGATCAGGAAGGATTAACCTATGCCAGTATTGTTAGTGATTCTGAATTTTCTTTTAGGGTACAGTAGATGCAGGCATATTTGCTATGAAATATCCATCGTATTTTCTTAATGCGGCCTAACTGTCTCTTCCGTCTGGTCACAGCTGAGGGGATGGGTGAGTGGTATGAACCCTTTGCTTTCTAATCTTTGTTTTCAGAGAGCAGACACCACATTCATTCCCAGCCTTACATCAAAACTTCTTTCAGAACAAAATGTCCTGCAGTTGACTGCTTTCCTTTGTACTCTGAGCTGCATTTTCCACTGGAAGACCCACCGACATGTAAAAATACCCTAGTTAATACCATTACACCAGTCCTGTATGAGACAGCCCTAGCATGTATTCAATTTGGACGGTGGGTGTTAGCGTCGAGGTGGTGACATGTGGAGGTGTATAGTGTAGCAGCGTTTTCCCGAGGCATTTTTAGACCAGTCAAAACCAGTCTGAAGTTTTCTAGACCTTCCTAATGATCACGAGAATGGAATCAATGGATGTTAAACCAATACTGTTCCCATTGGCTGGAAGATCGAGTGAGCGGAGCCTTGACAGTATCAGTTATGTAAACAGAAAGACTGGGATGATGATAAATCAATTGATCTCTAAATATCGTCGTTTTTAGCGTACACAGTAGCTGTCTCTACGTCACATAAAAGAAAATATGACAGCTCGCCAGTGTGTCACCATAAGAATCATAACCAGTTCTTATTCCACCATGAAGTGAAATAAATGTGCAGGTCACCTTTCCAGTTAAAAGAGAACTCTGGTAACCGGAAACAAAGGATGCAGTACTTGTCCTTAAGGAATTATTACTGGGAAATAGTAGTAAGTGCCATTATTACCTTATAATAATCCATAGAGACAAACTTTGCATTTCTTTCCAGACATTTTCTCAATAATTCAGCCATAACTGATTAACTTTTCAACTCAGTTTTAAAGAAGTACTCATGTCATGCAGCGACTGCATTTATACCACCGTTCCATGGTATTGCTGGCTGTCGTTTGTGCGAAATTCTATCTGTTGAATAATACTTAGCATTTACATCTCTCTGCCATCTTTGTCTTATCGACTGTCTACTCCGGGCACGAGACGCTCCTGGTTGCCCTCGTTGCCCATTGCTACCGCCTTCATTGTGCGCAGAACCAGCAACCCAGGACTGGCTCTGGGGCAGGACCACATAGACCAGTCCCAACCAGTCTAATTTGTATAAAACTGTGTCACCATAACAGCCACGGGACTACTATAAACCGGTCCAGACAGGTCTGAAAGTCTTACAAAAATGCAACTTTTCTAGGAGGTTTACTGGGCCATGGGAACGGGCTGTGAAGCCTGTGCCAGAATAGGACACACACACACACACACACACACACACACACACACACACACACACACACACACACACACAAGAGTTAGGTCGATATCCATTACGTTCATGTGAAAGAAACGAACAAACGCAATGAGACACATATTAAGCTTGTATATATATATATATATATATATATATATATAGATATATATATATATATATATATATATATATATATATATATATATATATATATATAACAGTGGATATGTCAGTGATATGTAACGTAGGCAGTGCTTCGTAATGCGTGACTGAGGGTGAATCCCCCGAACTAGGACCAGTGGACCATATAGCTCTGCAGGGCAAGGAGAGATCCTTGGAGACACCACTACATCTCTTGCTATAAGTTCGCTACCCTGGTGCAGGCTCGAACTGTCAACCCTACGGTCGTGATGTGCGAGCACAATCACTGAGCTATTGTGGCCCCTTATGAGTCACACAGCACCATCAGGCGTGATATAGGAGGTACTGCCTGGTGACAGCATGGAAGGTCAATAGCTAGTCACTGACATTGGTTACTAACAATTCACCGCTCTAATACCTTTCACTTACTTAAATTACTTGTTTATCCATTATGACGTTTTTTCGTAGGTATTGTTTACAAGATATTTATGCTTTCCAGCAGTGCACAAGATGAGTAATGGACGTGTAAGTGAGCAAAGAGCATTTTCAAAAATATATTAACCTTCCTTGGAGCACACATAGTCGTTATCGTGTCCAGACTTCAGCCTTTGTTTAGAATAATAAACAAATATGTTCTGCTTAAAGGACGAACCCACAGAGAAAGGAAATGAACGAATTATGTAAACAATTACGGGACTAGATATTGCTGGGTGAAGGATTGGCTCTGTGAAGGGAGGCTGGGAGGGTGGCGCTATTAATCATACATAACCACTCATCATGACAAATTACCGCTATTATCAGCAGTCTGGTGGTATTAATACATCACATTAATTAGAAAAATATTGATATGACTGCTTGTAAGGGACGTGAAACTCACTGTGATGACTAGTTACAGAAATAATTGGGAAAGATGTAACTTATATCTTTTGAATTTTAATGTACAGATAATGGATGTCGTTGTGGTGAAAGGGATACAGTGATGGGTGGTGAGTGATGTGTGTGTGTGTGTGTGTGTGTGTGTGTGTGTGTGTGTGTGTGTGTGTGTGTGTGTGTGTGTGTGTGTGTGTGTGTGTGTGTGTGTGTGTGTGTGTGTGTGTGTGTGTGATCCAAACACCAAGTGCATGTGTGATGACCAGTGGTGAGGTGGATGAAGGAGGTGAGGCATGAATGTTGTGATGAGGACTGAAAGGTTGGAGAAGAATCTGGGAGAGTAAGGAAGGATGGAGAGGTGCGGTTAAGTGGTGACAGGGGATGGTAAACTGCGTGAGGGTACTGTGAGTGGTGAGATAATGTGGTGAGCGTCGAACAAATGTGGTGAAGAGAGGAAAATAAAGTGCAGTATATGAATGATAAATGTGACGTGCAATAAAGTACATGACATGAACAATGAATGAGATGGTGATGTGAAAAATGAGCTTGTGCTAGGAAATGAAGCAGGATATGAACACTGGAAACTGTGATGAGAAGATGGAATGTGCTGTGATGAGGAGGTGAATGAGAGCGTAGTGAGGCAGTGACAAAGTGCAGTGGGGAATATGATGAACGTTAAGCAGGCATGGTGAAGGGTGAAGGAGTGAGGTATCGTCAATCAAAATTTCGTGTTCCTAAGTTAAAAACTATGATCGTGCATAAAGGTTTAACCAGGACCCCCCATCCTCTTCCTCCTCGGGGTCCCACCCTGCCTTAAATCTGGCCTGGGTGAAGGTCTTCCACTGCCGTTTCGCTTTCCTGACCCTCCCCCCTCCCCCCCCCCTCTCTCTCTCTCTCTCTCTCTCTCCAAGATCTGGACGCTGTTCTTCAAAGAGACAAAATAACTCAATGAGAGAAGACGTAAGTGAGTGAGTGAGTGAGAGGCACAGTTATGGACAAGCAGCTTATTTGGCAATCCCTGTGGGTGCGACAAAAATAGAAAGGAAACAGTGCAGGCTCTGGGTAGGGAGAAAGTAGCTGTGGCCACATGCAGCAGTTTTCTATTGCCCTAGGACATGATGAAACAGTAATTTCACACCTAGCTCTCTGATCTTCTAATACAGTCACACAGTATGATGAAAATGATACAGAGGTGACGTATACTCTCTAGGTCAGGTTTGTTTGCCTTCTTTAGCATCTCCATATGCAGTAGTAAATTCACTAATATTAAGAGCTAAATGAATATGTAAATAAAACGCTGCTACCTTTATTTATTTTTTTGCCAAACCCCAAATTCTGAAAGCATTTACACCTGATTAGGAGAGAGCACAAAAGCACAACTCCATCAGCTATTTTACACCTCTGCCTTAAAGATAACCAAACTAACACATACATACGACAGACTTTGGTATCACCCTAAAATGCAGCAGACTTGTTTCACTGCTTTTTCACGGACAGTAATATAAAAACAGCCATAACTTTCCCTCCTGAAGCCTATCCATTGATCCAACACCCTCATCGAAGAAAATCTTTCGCGGGATCAGTTATACTGTGACCCAGAGTTTAATGGTCCAGCTAATGACCGCGAAGAGGGGGAGGAGGGCCGCAGCGGTCAGTGGCCGTGGTTGACTGTTTTGCTGAGGCCGAGGTGGGTGTGGGGAGACAGTGGGGTGTTGTAGGAGCTTTTGTTACTGAAGACAAGTGACGAATTTAATTGGTGTAGTTGTTAAGTAGTGTAATTTCAACTGGAGGTGGTGCACAGGAGTGAAAATGTCTGGGAATTTAGCTAGTAGTGGATAATGTCGAAATCTGGTTGGTGTATTGCTGATGTCTGATTGGTGATGGAGGCGAGTGGAGATGATAATGCAAAAATTAGAGAGAGAAAAACAGAAAATTAATAGCAGTGAGAGAGGTAGAGGAAATTTCCATGGTAAAAAGCGGGAGATGCTCTGGAAATTATTGCAAAAGGCTTACATAAGATCTTGCCTAAGGAAAGTTTGTGATGGAGGAAGATGTGGAGTTTCATGGAGTCAAACTAAATCTATCCAGAAGGAAAAGTTTCGGTAATAGATAAATGAGAAGCGTGTAAATTTTTTTGCTGACGAGGGAAACTCAGTCTGTCGACATAGCAGTGTGATTAGGCTGTTTTGGTTAGTTGGCTGAGTTAGGTTAGGTAGGGTTGGCTTGGGTTGGCTTGGGTCAGATTAGCTGTCTAAATTACAACAGAAGGGGTTAGGTTCAGTTTGGTTGACTCTTATACTACGACTTAGAGACTCATCAGGATTTTTGTGGACATTGTTGGCCTTGGATAAAAGGATAATAAGTGATAAACACTGGAACAAGCTTTAAAAGCATTCTTAACATCATTTTTTTTTTTTTTTTTTTGACATGCGTTATTCCCTGATATTTAACTTATACGATTATATACTAAGGTATCAACTATATGATGGTGGAGAGTTATTTTTTCATAATTGTTGAGACATTACCATTAACAGTTGCAATAATGACCGTGCAATTTTTGTGACTGACACACTGTGGTTAGCTACTTCTTTATTATACACTCCTCTTTCTTTTCTACCTCTTAAAACTCCATTATCGCATGACACACGAAGATTGAGCGTCGTGCTGAAAAAGGAAAAAGAAAAGCGATGAACAGTAGAATGGTATTTTTTTAGTCATCTGTGTGTGTGTGTGTGTGTGTGTGTGTGTGTGTGTGTGTGTGTGTGTGTGTGTGTGTGTGTGTGTGTGTGTGTGTGTGTGTGTGTGTGTGTGTGTGTGTGTGTGGTGTCGATCTTGCAAAAGCATTTGGCAGCGTCAACAGAGAACTTTTATGTAGTGCTCATTCAAAATTAGGAGTTCCAAATAAATTTCTTACCATCCTAAAGAGCCTGCATGACAATATGTAAACTCGTGTATCCAAAGGTGGGAGAAAATCCGAACCCTGCAACGTGGATGTGGGAGTAAATCATGACTGTGTCCTGTCTCCTGTCATTTTCAACATCTGTCTCACTGCATCACTCTTTTAAGTCGCCAACAAATGAACCCTGATGAAGGAATAAACATACAGTTCTGATCTAGATGGTAAATATTTAGTCTCAGACGTCTTCAAAAGCAATCAAAGACTGAAATGGTTCGTTTCCTAGAGCTACAATACTCTGATGACTGCTGTCCTTGCACATACCCCAGAAGCGCCACAACAGTCTCACCATCGTCTCGAACATAAAACTTAGGACAGGTAGAGAATTTTACCTACCTTGGAAGTGTTTTCACAGATAAACATAACATTGATGAAGAAGTCCTCGCACGAATCAGCCACGCCTCAGCCTCCTTTGGACGTCTCAGATTCAGAGTCTTTGAAAACACCAGCGTGAGAGTCGAGAGGAAGGTATCGGTATAGGTACAGCTGTATGTCTCTCCACCCTCGTATTCGGTGCTGAATCCTTGAGTACCTACCAGCGTCACACCAAACAGCTTGAGTCGCTTCACATTCAGTGCTTAGTTCTTATCCTAGGACTCATGTAGGAAGTTAAAGTCCCTCACTCGTGAATTCACCAGCGGGCAAAGTCAACCAGCATAGATACCATGCTGGCTAAACAGGAGCTGAGATGGGTCGGACACCACCTTCCCCGCCAGGTTCTGTATGGCCAACTCCCTGCAGCACACGCAACATAGGGAGACAGAAGAAGAGCCATACAGATCATATAAGGACACCTCTGAAGAAATACATCACACCAAAAGACCCTTGAAACCAATTCCTCTGACAGAAAACAATGGCAAGCCCCCTGGAGTGAAGGAACCATTCCTCTCGAAGAAGCTCGGAACCCGGCCAGAGAAGAGCGTTGACAACGGAGGCACAACCAAAACAAAGTTCTCCCAGCAAACCCAGACTTGACATGCCGACTGTGTGGCAAAGTTTGTGGATCAAGGATTGGCCTGCACAGTCACACACGTTGGCACCAAAGACAGTGATGAACACACACCAACCTTGTCTACACAGCAGGCGTCATTTTTTGTAGCAAAAGGACAGCTTTAAGTAAGTGTGTGTGTGTGTGTGTGTGTGTGTGTGTGTGTGTGTGTGTGTGTGTGTAAATTTATCAGCAGACATAAAACCATCTGCACATAACCAGTAAGTTCTCCACAGGCTGACAGGGCCTGAAAAGTGGATAAAGGAAAAGAAAATTACAAGATGAGTGAGTGCATAAGACATAGGAATGGACGTAGAGAGAAATAAGATTAAGTTAGGAAAGAGGAAGAGGGAAACGAAGGAGGAGATACGTATAGGGAGATAGAGAAAAGAGAGTAAAAGAGAGAGAAAAAAGGAGGAGTATAAATAAGATAGGATGGAGATGGAAGCAGTGAGATGAGGTGCATAAGGAGAAAGGAGACACGAGAAAACATGTACAATATACTTAGGGATCCACATGCAGAGAGAGAGAGAGAGAGAGGAAGTGGTGGGGTGAAAATGTTGTGATGGATGTGACCTATACTGCCAGTTCGACTCAGACTGGAAAATGCAGTGAGTAAGATGGATGAGAGAAGAGTATAGCAAGGGGGAGTGTATTATACAAAGGAGAGGACTGAAGGAGAAAGGAGAGGAAGAGATGAATGATAGAGAAAAAAATTATGAGGAGAGAGGAAAAGGAAGATACAAGGGAAAGGAGATGAAGAAGGAAGAATGGAGAAGGGTTTTAGAGAAAGTAAACAAGGAAGCTGAAGAGAAGGGATGATGAAGAAGCTGCAAAAAGAAAATAGGAATGAAAAGCGACAAAGAAAAATGATAAAGAAAAGGTAATTCGGAGAGAGGAGAGGGAGGGAAACGAAAATGGAAAGAAAAGAAAAAAGGTTAATGAAGAAAGGAAAAAAGAGGATTGGTAAAAGAAGAGATGATCAAGGAGACACAGAGAGAAAAACGGAGTGGAATGAGAAAAGAGAAAGTAATAATGAAGGTCCAACGCCCACCATACACACATTACACCATCTCCAGGAACTGTGGTGAGGCTGTGACGTAGTGGAAGAAAGAGGGAGATCAGCGGTAGAGGGAAAGGATAGTAGCCTGAAAAAGCCTGTGAGGAGGGGGAGAGAGAGAGAGAGAGAGAGAGAGAGAGAGAGAGAGAGAGAGAGCAGAAGGAGCTAAGAATATTCCATAGTCTTAATGACGTAATGGTGATACTAGTGGAGCAAAAGGTTAGGTTACTGTTGTGGTAATGGCTACGGTAATGGAGTAATGGGTAATGGTGATACGTGATAAATGGGGCTGAGTGGCAGATCTGATCTGAATTAACTAAGACGATATATCAACCTACCCTTTCAAGTAAATATAAGTCCTTTTCAGTAAACGATAGCTAGAAGTGAACTCTTGGGAAAATGATTCAGACAGCGGGAATCAAAAATATAAATACGGCACTGGAATGAAGGAACTAAGGATATACTGGCATGGAAAGAATGGTGAGAGCAACTGGAAAATAACTTGAGGAAGTTGAGCATTGATTAACTTGTCTTGCCATAACAGTGCGAGAGTTGGACTGGTACCTTGGTCGTAAAATAACAGGTGAACTATTGTTAGACTTGATGCTGAATTAGGACCTGGTGTATAGAAAGGTATAAGTTCATTGGCATAGAGTTATAGCATAGAGTTATAACTTTAATGAGTGATGGAGTGAAAGATGGGCTGGTATTAGAGATGGCACAGTAATGGCAGGTGTGGTGTGGTGAGTGTGCTGTAAGATGGGACGTGTAGTATAGCCTAGTTTTGTCTGTGTTGTGCGCTGTGTAACAAAGTCAGTGGTGGACTGGTATTTTGAGCTTAAAGGAAGTATGTCGCACAGCATACTGAAGTGATGGAATAAAGGAACCTGTGAAGGCAATGAGAAAGGCAATAAAGGAGTAATTAAGAGGCAGAGGATAAAATAAGGTGCTGGTAGGTGAGACATAAGAAAAAAAATAGAAATAGGTAGGGACAAAGAACAGAGAGTAGTACGGAAATGTGACACGAAAATTTTTTCAAAAGTTGGAGGGAGGAGGAGCACTGAGACAAAGGCATAAAAGTTATTAGAAACTTGAAGATGAAGAAGAAGAAAAGCTTGCGGGATGTGCATGAAGAAGTAGCACGAACCCAGAAGAATAAGAAACAATATAGTACGAAAGAGGTAATAAGCAAAAGCTTTGGGAAACTAAGAGGCATAACTATGCAGTGATGTAGACCCGCCAGGTCTGGTGCTCAGGGGTAGTGGAGGAACATATTCATGAAGATTAAACAGGTGGATCCCTTGGTGCTCCTTGGCAGTAAAATGTGAGTTGCTGGGAGCCGCTCAGCCTCACTTTACCTTCCCAACCCTGCCCTCTTCCAGTTTGCCGTGCATTACCCTGTTCCCCCTGCCTGGTCCTGTCCTGCCTTCCCTTCCCTTCCGAGGCCTGTCAAACCCTAGTCTTCTATCTGATCTACTTTTATTTTACCTACTCCTCTCCAGCCGCTGCACCATCATTTTTATTCTTTTTCACAGCATTTAACGTCCTCCCACATGACCACAGGGTACTTACGGTGAGGGAGGATGGTGAAAGAATATGAGTGGCAAGTGACTGTAGATGTAATGAAGTCTGTGCCTGATCCACTCTTTAATGAATGGTTTTTGTCACCATATTTGGAAATTGTTGAGTAGCGTCCTTGGCAGCTAAAAATGATTCTCTCTCTCTCTCTCTCTCTCTCTCTCTCTCTCTCTCTCTCTCTCTCTCTCTCTCTGTCATATATATACAGTACTACAAGCGAACTCCGTTTACAGTACGGGACAGGATTTGCAAAGCTTCACCTTTTGTTTCTTCCCCTCATGAATGCAGAAAGCCATACAGACAAAAGACGACTGGCGCTTCATGACACAGAAGGAAAGGGACACAACATGAAGATTGGCCATTGTTCAAAGTTTTCCCAGTTTGCCTCACAACACGCCACCTGAATGTAAAGTGCCAGGCGACGACACTGTTCCGCCACTGCAGGCACTATACATGTTACCCCCCCCCCCTCACACGCACACGAGAGAGAGAGAGAGAGAGAGAGAGAGAGAGAGAGAGAGAGAGAGAGAGAGAGAGAGAGAGAGGAGGGGTGGGGGGAAATAGGGTGTGACACGTGGATGGATACAAGAGAGAAAATCTGGGGTATGAAGAAGTCACAGGAAAAATATTCTGGGTTGTTTCACAAGATAGATGGGGAAAAAATGGGTATGGGGTTGAAAAATATTACAGCAACATGTTGTTTAGTTTACTGCCAGAAGCAGTACTAAGAAGGAGAGAGAGAGAGAGGGAGAGAGAGAGAGAGAGAATACTATACCGTACCGAGAGTAATGGAGTAGCTGTAGACTGGTTAGCACTGATGATAACCGAGTAAGAGACATAGCACAACGACAGTGCAAAAGATTATTCAGTGGATTAGCGATTATCCGTATACTTGATAGAAAGGAATGTTTGTCTGTCTGTCTGTCTTCTATGGAAATCGACTGGGATGGATATATAACTCTATAAACAGCTCTAACAGGTGCAACTTTCTACGATAAATTTACATGTGTACTTTATAGTGGCTGAAGGGACGCCTCTGTTGGGCAAGATTAGAACTAATTAGAAATAAGCATGTGGAAACATGGTAGCCAGTTACCGTACACCTTATTACTTCTACATAGTTACAAAGGGTTGGATGGCTGGACGGATTGGAGGAATAGGCAGGGTTGAATGGGTGGACTGGTCATGGGAAAATAGGTCCATGGTAGGCGTAGGTCCGTGGAGATTATATCCCTGAGGAAATGGGCTAAAAGAGGAAATAGGTTATTTGGGTAATTGGGACCCTAGGGAGTCTTCTCCTACATGGGGCCTGGCCATCCAGGGTCCTAGGCAGTGCTGGTATGCGCAATCATGGGGTTTTATCCAGGCAGTGCCAGGTACCCCTGCTAGTGCTGCATAAATCAATCGATGACACAAGCTCAGCTCAGTTACTTCTCCTTAAAGAATTATTAGAACATAAACCCGTCTCCGGCTACACCTTCTACGTGTCAACCCACACCCACCTATTATCCCCCAGACACCTTTTCCCGCAGTGACAAAATTTCCCCCATGGACGTATATCCCTTCTTGGACCTATTGTCTGCATTTGAGACCCTATAGAAAAAGAGACTGGACAGCCAATATTTCCAGCTGCTTGCTTATTTGTCTGCCGACATGGAGACATTTTTGTGCAAATGTCCCACAGCCCGGGTGTTGGCTGACTGTAGATTCGTCTAAAAATACATCTCGTCACGTCACCTGCTATGATACATGATTAGTTAATAAATAATATATTGTTTTAATTGTAGTATAATTTGTTAATTTGAGCTACTGATGATTTTTATTTTAATCTTCATCTCTATGCGAGTCGGACATATACTATATATATATATATATATATATATATATATATATATAAATATGGATTTTACTTCAAAGTACACTTAAACACCGAGGTAATCGCCGAATTATAATGCTGACACACCAAACTGATGGTAGCAGCAAATTGTGTGTGTGCGGGGGGGGGGGGGGATGCTGTGTTCTGCTACTGGTGCATTTTTGCCCTGATTAATGGTTTGATTCTGGTGCATTTAGGTGCAGTAACACTCATGGACCTTCTGTGTGACTCTTCCGACTTCCATGTGATCCAACAAAAAGGAAATTATGGGATATTAAGGTGAAGAGAGCAAGCTGGTCTGCAAGTGAGTGTCGTCGGTTTTGCTAGGCAGGTTTTATTAATTTTACATGTATTTGGCCCACATCCACATAGGGAGGTACGGCTAGATAATATCCTGATGGAAACCACTTTACCATACTTATGGATATCAAGAAGAACAACAGTGTTTTATTTCAACCAAAACTCTACCGAACTTAAAAACTGCGGGCATCATAAGTAAACACTGCTGGTGTTAATCGATCTAGCATCGTATGGCAACTCCTCCTTGATCTTCGTATGCTTCGCATTAGCCTAGCTGATACATAGAGGAATAGCTCATTTTTATACAGCTTTACTTATTAAGAAAGCACTATTTGTGCAAACATAACAGATGTTCAAAAATGCGCCACAAAATATGAAAAGCAGTTATGTGGTCTGTTATATAGCAGTGGTCACTGATCGTTACATGTATTTGAGTGATGCCCAGCAAACATACATTTGCTACACCAACATGGCGGTTGTCCAGTCTCTCGTTCTATAGCGTCTCTAGTCAACATAGGCCTATATGCCCCAAGGACATATTTTCCTGAGGACCTGTACCTCCTCAGGGGCCTGTTTTTCACATGGAAGTATTTTCCCTGATGGATCTACTTTCTCCATGAACCTGTTTTCTCTGTGGACATAATATCTCTCATGCACCTGTTTTCAACTATGAATCTGTTTTACCCATTGATATATTTCCCATACATAGACTTATCTTATTCTCCTTGGACCTATTTTCACCATGGATCTAATATCTCAATTGGACTTATCGTCCCCGTGGATCTATTTCCCCCAAGAATCAATATTTTCCCCATGGGGCAATAGTGAATCCATATATAGACCTCTTTTTTCTTATGGACCTCTTTCCCTCATAGATCTATTTTTACCCACTGGACTTATGTTTCTATCTGGGCTCATATCCTCAAGGGACCAACATGATCCTCTTCCTGCCATGAATCTATTCACCCCATTGACCTATTTTTCCACTACCCACCCACCCTGCCCACCCTCCGACTCCACCCCACCACCCAACCACCTACCCCACCTACTTTGTCCAAACAACCACCACATCTATCCCACTCAGCTTGCCTAGCCCACCCACCTGCCCATAATATCGTGTAAGTTTCTATATACACACGCACAAAGAGAGTCACAGATGCTTTTATAGTATAGATACGCTCTTGGAAAACACTGGTATCGTTCTTCACTTCCTTCCCAGGTCTATTTGATGGAGGGTAGGAAAAAAAAAAAAAAAAAAAAAAAAGAGGCCTCTCAGAGAAGTATAGTATATGAGTAGTCTGGTACAGTACATTAAAGTTTACGTGTATCTATAGATGACAAACAGGAAAGCACACACACACACACACACACACACACACACACACACACACACACACACACACACACACACACACACACACCGCTCGCTGGCTCAATGGTAACGTTCTCGCGTGCCATGTGGTAGACGGGAGTTCGCGCCTCGCTCAGGTTGCGAAAAGTTTCACTGACGAAGTGGGTGGTTACTGTCCCCCTTGAGCAAGGGGAAGTGTGTGTGTGTGTGTGTGTGTGTGTGTGTGTGTGTGTGTGTGCAGGTCACAGCCTTGCCCTTAGATCGGACTATTTGAGCTCTCAGCTCCCTTCCGGGAGGGTAAAAGCTGACGACCACGACCATCAAGTGATCCTGACCGACCCGGTGAATTACGCACACACACACACACACACACACACACACACACACACACACACACACACACACACACACACACACGGGGCTCAGATACTGGAAGGTTGTAAAACGAACTGGATGAGACCAAATCACAGTTTAGCTCCTTCACTAAAGAAGTATATTATTTGCTTTATTTTGGTAAACAAGAAGCGATTATACTGGAATTCTTTAGGTGGAATATTTCTGATGATGAACTCCGATGTTAAAATATCTAAAACAGAATTGGAAATGGAAAATATGTTGTAACCAAAAGACATGTTTCTTCCTCATAATACAGTGAGTGAATAAATACGGTAATAAGTAAATACAGTGAGTGAATAAATGAAATGAGTGAGAGCAGTGGAAATGAGTTATTTTGAGAGGAGTGGGTGGAGTCACATGGAGAGAAAGACTAACATATGAGTAAGTGGGGGGGGGGGCGTTGTGGTGTGGATGTGGATGTGATAGGAAGCGTTATGAGAAACACACTGAGATGGTTTGGCCATGTGGAGAGGATGGAGAGTGAAACACTGACGAGGAGAGTGTATGTGAGTGAGGTGGAAGGGGGTGGAGGGAGGGGAGGCCAAGGATGAGATGGAGGGATGGAGTGGAGAGGTATATGAGAGAAGGGGTATGTGAGCTGGGAGCAGGGCATTGAAATGGAGGGAGACAGAACGACATGGAGGCGATTTGTTTGTGGCCACCCCATACGGGATTACGGCGTCTGGCAATTAATAGATAGATAGACAGGATAAGTGAACTGTTTAGGCAGTTAAACAGATTGAATGAAAACTCAAAGAGAAACTCTAATTCGGACATACTTTAGCCCCACACACGAGGGTTTTATGGAACCCAGGAAAATAAATGGGATGGCCTACCCAGACGGAAAGACTGCCAGGAGATGGAGTGAGAGGATGTGCCGGGAGGAAAACAAATGAAGCAGGAACCGCTGTTTTTTCAGGGCTGTGGTGACAGGTTTGGCCCCCTTCTACTTATTTCTATGGAGATTTTTGATAGGTGCAATTTAAGGGAGAGAGAGAGAGAGAGAGAGAGAGAGAGAGAGATGCGAAAGTTTCCAAGAATATCGTAAATATACACTCAGCCAGGGAGATGTAACAAAGATACAGTGCAGCACATAATAAAGGGACATATATACACACGTGTTACTGGAGCAGAAAAACGCAGACAAGGAGAAAGGCAAGTAAAATAAAAAACAATAATTTGGACAGAAGGGTCAAAAAAAAAAAAAAATGATATGTAGGCTACACATATAGACCAAACGGGGGGGATACACACACACACACACACACACACACACACACACACACACACACACACACACACACACACACACACACACACACACACACACACACACAGGGGTGGCCGGAGAAGTGGTGAGGAAGTTTGGCGGAACCTAAAAGACTCTGGTTAATTTAATATTGTACGCACGAAGAGATTAATGACAGGGAAGAGAGTCTGGGGGAAGAACCTCTGATGTGTTCCCACAGAGGTTGGGAGACTGTAAGTAGAATGAGGCAAACCGTATATGGTGGAGAAGTCGTGGAAAAGAAAGAGGAGACAGGCAATGACAAAGATATGGGCAGGAGAGTTATTACGAGAAAAAAAAAAAAAAAAGAACACTAGATGGTAGAGATGGTGGAGGGATAAGACTAATGGAAGAAGAGTAGAGTGGATGGAAAGTGGAAGGAGTATGGAAGGAAGAAACGAGATGGGCTTTGGCTGAGGGAAGTTTTATTATCTGTACCGTGAAGGTAGGGTTCGGAAGCATGAGGAACAGAAGGAGGAGAGAGAAGGAGCAGGGATATCAAAGAGCAAAGAGGAGGGTCAGGATATGAAGATGGATAATGGGCAGGAGGAAAGAGAATATGATGAACGACATGCATAGAAAGGAAGAGAAGGGAGAGATAGAGAGATAATAGTATGAACGGAAGATGAATTTAAGAACTGAGAAGAGAAAAGGGAAAATAAGTATTGTGGGGGAAAACTTCTGAAGTAGAATATGTTTGAAAAAAAGGAGGAAGAGGCGAACAGAACGACGGGGAAAAGATGTGCCAAGGGAGGAAGGAAAATGAAGCACGCCACCAGGTGTATGAAATAATAACGGGTGGAAGGAGGCACTATGTGGCTAAGGATGATAGCCAGGAGGGAAGGAAGGAAGGAAGGAAGAAAATACGGGAGAAATAGATTATTACTGTTATTATTAGTCTCCACTTATTTCATTGGTGGAGACTTGTTTTTTGCTGGTATTATTATTATTCCGGCCACAGAGTCTCACGACAGTTCCGGGAGAACCGTAGGCTGCAGAAGGAATCTGAGGGGCCCAGGTTATGTGTCCTGGCGTGGGCCACTGCTGATAGAAAAAAAAATCCAAATCCTTTGTGAGCAGTGACGAAAAGAGTCATATCAGTATTAAGAGTGAACGAGATAAGGTGGGCATGTCTAATGAAGATATCAACAGTACCTGAGCAAGTAATCTGAAAATGAAACTTGACGGACGATTCCTAAGAGTTTATTTCGTTATATCAAAAAGATTCCAAATCTCCCTACTGGGGTCAAGGTCATGGTAAAAAACAGTAGATGGAGACTAGTGGCTGTCTATAGGAAAGTTACAGAGATCTAGTTATTATTCTGCCCTTAGAGTCTCACGACGATTTCAGTAGAAGCGGAGACTGCGAGGAATCTGAAGGATCCAGGTTATGTGTCCTGGTATGGGCCACTGAATATAGAAAAATCCATCTTCCCAATGGGGTCAAGGTCATTGTATGGAACAGTAGGTATTTCACCGGGTCGGTCAGGATCACTTAATGGTGTGATAGTCAGCTTTTTACCCTCCCGGAAGGGAGCTGAGAGCTTATATAGTCCGATCTAAGGGCAAGGCTGTGACCTTCACACACTCACACGCCCATTCCCTTGCTCAAGGGGGACAGTAACCACCCACTTCGTCAGTGAAACGTTTCGCAGCCTGAGCGAGGCACGAACTCCCGTCTACCAGATGGCAAGCGACAACGTTACCACAGAACCAGCGAACGGTGGAGGCTAGTGACTGTCTGCAGGACAGTAGACGAAGCCTGGCAGACCGATTCCTCAGAGTTTTTTAGTTTCCACCTGTTACATAGGTGGAGACTCTTGTTTTTGCTGGTATTATTATTATTCCCGCCTCGGAGTCGCGCAACGAATGCTGGAGAACCAGAGACTGCACTATGAATCTGAGGGCCCAGGTAATGTGTCCTGGCATTGCCCACTGCTGATAGAAAAAAAAAATCCAAATCCTTTACGTGCAGTGGAAGGGCACGTCAGAAAGAGTCCTATCAGTATTATGTTGTGAACGAGATAAGTTGGTAGTGTCTACTGGAGATTTCAAGACGACCTGTGTTAGGAATCTGAATGGCCCAGGTTATGTGTCCTGGCATGGGTCATTGCTGATAGATAAAAATGCCAAATCTCCCCGACAGGCCCAAGGTCATTGTAAGAAACAGTAGACGGAGACTAGTGACTGTCCACAGGACAGTTTCAGAGTTTTAGTTATTATTATTATTAATATTATTATTATTATTAGTATCATCATCATCATCATCATCATCATCATCATCATCATCATCATACTCATCATCATATTCTTCGTCATCATTATCACTAATCAGCGAAACAGTCCTGTCAGTGTTCACGTGGTATTGGCCGTCTTTAAACCCATTCTTTGAACAATTACTTGTCACATATTTTAGGAAATGAAGGTCCCAGCCCACCGCCGTCCAGGATGTTATGTATCGCAAGGAAAGGTGGTGAAGCCTTCACTATTCAAAATCAACACAAAGCCACAAGGATGCGGGTTCAAGTCCGCTTCCACTGGTGATAGAACACACTTGGAATATGATAATGGTGTCTTTCGCTTCAGTTCTAGAAGATGTAGTGCGGCCACAGAACTATCACTTAAATTTTTTTCTTATGAGTTGAAGAATGAACAAAAGGCTAGACGCTCTCAAGCTTGTTCCCCTAAGAAAATGCAAAAACAAGCTCTGTTCATTTTAAGGAGCTTGGAAACATTGCGTTTAAGAGACTGAAGGTCATAGGCAGAAGGAAATACAGACGCAGGAAGGCAGTTCCAAACTTGATCTGTTGCGTAAATGAAGATTTGTGTGTATCGTAAACGCTTGCATTAGAAACTTGAATAGAGAAAGGGTGAGAGTCTGTTATCAGACGGACGCTACGCAACTGCCATTATGGAAGAGGAACGAAAGCAGACAGTGCAGAAGAGCAGCGACGAATGAAGTGGCGACAGCAAGCGATAACGATGCAACAGTGAGGTGAAGAGACAAAGGCTGAAGGGAGCCAGTATGAGGATATCACTACGAAATGATGCCAACTTTTGGAACACACACACACACACACACACACACACACACACACACACACACACAGAGGTAAGTAAGTCAGTATTTATTGACCATAATATCCACTTACTCATATTCAAGCAACAATAAACATTAGCATGATAAACAAATATTAGCAAAAAGTTATGGTCCACAAATTATCCTTAATGAAAGCAGGAAATCATTACATTTCTTGTTAGTAACATAACTCTATTTTGACCAATCACTTTTTTACAAAAGATTTCCTAATCATATATTTCAGTCTATGTTGTTTGGTCTTTCATTATTCAGTACGATTTACGTGTTCTCCTTACCTGTGTGTATTATATAATCATAGCTTCATAGTTTCACAACTTCTCTCCATTGCTCTGTATTATGTGTATTCTTTATGCTTTATGCCTGCATTTTGTGGGCTCTGTCTGTGGACATGGGGTGTCCGTCATTTCAACCCGGACGATTCGTTTTTACACCTAAATAAGAATATGGTGGCCTTTTTCTTTCTTTGCCAGGATGAATATTATATTTTCCTGGGGAATAAGTGTCACAATTGCATTGAAACGCACGAATATTTCAGCATTTTCGTCCATGCTATTGCTGGAGGGTAATTTTACATAATAAAAATCCTGTGGCTTTTATGTGGATGAAATGATAGATGAGAATGAGGGAATAAATACAGGGAAATACCGGAAACAACACGACGGGGGTATGACCTCGCAGTTCGCCTGACTTCCCTGGCCAGGCTGTACGAGACGTTTGCTTAAGTGAATAGCAAAATATATGGAAAAATGAGTGCTGACGGGGACAGGTCAAGCGATGGATGTGGGAGTGGGACTGGGTGTGGGTGTGTGAGGGTATAAGAGTGTTCCAAGGGCTGTGCAGAGTTTGCGTGAGGTGTGGCGGTGTGAGAGCATGCGGGTGTGCCAGCAGTGTGGGATTTGTGTGATGTGTGTTGTATGGTTGTGGGTGTGTGAGGGACTAGTGGTGTTGCCGGGGCTGTGTGGCGTTTGTGTGATGTGTAGATGTGGGTGTGTGAGGGAATAAGGGTGCGCCAGGGGCTGTGTGGGATTACTGCCTCAAGTGCTGCTATTAAACATCCACTAATCTCACACTTTATTAGCCTTGTCACAAGCGCGTGGTAATTTTGCTCAGAGATGAATGGCATTATGAGAAATTAGGTTATAGACGCTATTGCACCACACACACACACACACACACACACACACACACACACACACACACACACACACACACACACACACACACACACACACGGTAAACTTACCAGTCCTAATTGCCAGTGTTAGTAGTGTGGCAGTCGGTCTGAGCCACACTATTGGTGGGACAATTTTATGCAATTTATATCCAAGGGATGGTTGGGGTTATTGCTCACGTAATGCCACTCAGGGATGAGTGAGGCTGGTCACTTTCATCTATAATGTCATGACCAACATGCCTAGCCCCGGGCCTACGCTCCTCATGAGGCAAGGTAGGATTGGATGATGGATGGATGGATGGATGATATTTTTATGTAATTCATATCTTTATCGTGTTGTCGACAGAATGCTCTAAGTAATGTTGTTCTCCAAGCATTAAAATCATGAAGTGACATTGATTCTAAAATATGCTACAGTAGTTTGATTTAAACAAAGGAGGCACAAAAGTGAAAGAGAACACTGAAATGCCATAGTAAAGCTACAGTACCAAGTGGTATGCCAGGGCTGTGATAATTTCATATTTTGCTGTTCTTTCTCATCCATATTATTGTACCTCCTCAGGCAGTTTAGTGGGATTCAGCATATCCCTTTGTAAATAACACTCGTATTTTCTTCCTCAACCAAGAACTCCCTCGGAGGCAAAAAAAAATATGGGTGTGGGAGCGATCTAAAGGGCATGCATCAAGTTAAGGTTATTATCTGTCCGCTGTACACTTCAACCCAGCCTCCCCTTCATTAATCACCGCTAATAATCATTGCCCTAACATGTTTTCCGTCCCCAACTCCTCCATCGTCTATGCCTCCCTCTTCTCCCGCTCATTCATCTCCTTTACCTCGCGCCTCTCTTATATAGAGACCCTAGAGAAAGAGGGACTAGACAGCCAATATTTTCAGCTGCCTGCTGATTAGTCGCCCGACATGGCACCATTTTTGTGCAAATACCTCACAGCGCGGGTGCTGGCTGACTGTACAGTAGATTGGACTAGAAATACATCTCATCACTTACTGTGATACAAGATTGGTTGATAAATAAAATGTCGCTTTAATTATACTATGATGTGTTAATTTGAGCTACTGAAGATTTTCATCTGAATATTCGTTTCTACATATAAATTTTACTCGTACTTCAAATTACACTTAAATATCGAGATAATCTCCGAATTGTAATGTTGTGGTATTGACAAACCAGACTGGAGCCGCTGAACAGGTGGTGGTGCTGCGTTCTTCTGCCGGTACTTTTTTGCCCTTATTGCTGGTTGGTTTTGCCGCATGTGGGTGCAGTAACACTCATGGACCTCCTGTGCGCCTTTCTTGACTACTTGTGATCTAACAAGAAGGAAGTTGTGTGAACTTAACGTGAAGAGAGGAAACTGGTCTGCGAGTAAGCGTCATCGGTTTAACGGGTAAATTTTATTTTTCATGTATTTGGCTCTTTTATGGAAAGAGTTGTTATACCACAATATAAACTGAAAGTGGCAGTGTGAGTACATAGGATATTTTCATAAGTGAAATGGAAAAAAGGTAGGTTATAATTATGCTGGACCTTGTTTTTAACCCATCTTACTTCACATGTTCCTCTTCACTGGCAAAAAAAATGAAGAATTTGGTTGGTGAGAGAACACGTTTGTCTGTAATTAGTCCAAGATGCTATATACTATACTTGTTGGGCAATTTAATGTTGGGTGTATGTACAGGGCTAAGGATTACTTTGAAAAAAAAAATGCAATGTTAATGATTGTAGGACCTTATATGCAACAAAGACGAAATGTATATAACTGATAATATCTTCTTTTGTTTCACTACGTTAGTTATAAGAAAGGAATTCTGGTGTATCCATCCACAGCTATCAGATCTCCATTCAAAGGCAGAAGCAATCTTCAAGACATGTGTTGATTTAAGTTTGAGTAGCTCCTCAGTAAGGGAAAAAGTGAAGTTGTACTGGATAATATTTCCATTAATTCTAATAACTTCAAAAATGCCACAATGTTGCCGGCTCATTATTATCATCATATTTTAATGAAAGATGTCAGTGTCATGCAAAAACAATATCCAGGAAAGAAAAGACCAAAAAACCTACGAGCAGTACATGCACTACAGTGAACTGAATATGTGCAACAGCAGTTACAACACTTGTAATCAATTATGAGAGATGATATAGGTTTAGTTAAGAACACTGTGCATATACAGTAAATACCTGATATACTTAAAACCCATATACTGTATTGGAGCTACAGTATATTTGATGAGTACGAGTATATGTGAATTCTGCTGTACAGCACCAAACATGACACAATCATCCGTGATAGCGACTGCATATTAGGTAAGCAATAATACAGTATTTTGCACATAAAACACTCATTCTGAAGTAGACCTACAGTGGTTATGAAACTTGAGTAATTATGATGTATTTTATTTGACAGTTTTTTTAATTAGCACATATGATGGATGTTCTGTACGATGATAAAATTGTATTACCATATATATTTAACCAACCAGTCCTAACGTTTGTAAATTAATGTTTTCATACAACAGGTTGAAACATGCAAAGACAATAACAGCTTTAGGTCAGTGATTATACAGCATAAGGTAGTATATCTGATTGGATTATATCTATTATACAGCATGCTATCTATCTATCTATCTATCTATCTATATATATATATATCTGATGTGGAAGATGTTATGTCCATTCGCCCATCCAGCATCTACTCCTTTTTGTCCCGTCATAATATATACTGTATCAAATATTTCATATAGATACATTTTTATATGTTTAATATTTGTCCTGTGATACTATAGGTTAAAACATGTTATAAAATGCATATTATTATTATTTAGGTTTTGTTACGGCTGAAATATTTAACATACAGCCTTTTATAAACCTTAGTGTGTGTGTGTGTGTGTGTGTGTGTGTGTGTGTGTGTGTGTTGTAACAATGTTTTGTTGAAATAAACAATGCAGTATTTTAGTAATGCAACGTGACGTAATTAGAATATGGTATAATGTCAGAGAACATGCATGTTTCCCGAATTATTGTTCATTTTTATGTTGTGTATATTTAAAGGATCAACAATTCTCTTCTGATGCACATAGGGAGGTAAGCCAAGATAGTATGCCAGTGGAAACCACTTTACCACAATTATGGATATCAAGATCAGTCTTTTAAACTGAACCAGAACTCTGTCAGTCACAAAAACCGCGGACAAAAAAAGTTAACACTGCCGGTGTTAATCGATCTAGCGTCGTCGGGCAACTCGTTACTGATCTTTGTATGTCTAGAAATAGCCTAGCTGAAACATAGAGAAAAATATCATTTTCATACCGCTTTATGTGAAAGCATCACTTGTGCAAGCATAGAACAACGGATGTTCAATAACGCACCGTAAAATCTAAGTAGTAATGAAGGTACGGTACCTGTTATGTAGCAGCGATCACTGATCTTTATACGAACCTGAGTGGATCACAGCAAATTCACTGCACCAACATGGCAACTGTCCAGTCTCTATTTCTTTAGAGGCTGTTCTTCCACATCCCTCTCCTCTCCCTCGCAAGTCTCGTCTCTCCCTCTAGCAGCATTTACGAGTACATCATAAACACTGCAGCTTTATTATACTCCTAACATTGATATTATGTTTGTATAAACTATCCATCTCATTACCATATTCCCAGTAATGATATGTTTGCATAGGCTCTACCTCCCTACCCGTAAATAGACTTTTTAGAGCAGTGGTTCTTAACCTTTTTTGAGTCACGGACCCCTTCGAGAATCTGGTGAACGCTATGAACCCCTTCTCTATAAATGCACGTAAGCACAAACGCAGCATTTTGCATGCAATGAATATATATTATTTTATTGAAAACTACCTCATGCAGTGTATCACAAAGTATAAAACAGTCATTACAAAGAATTATGTTTCTCACCCTTTTTCATACAAAAACTAATGGCCACTCGAAAAAAATGAAATACATCCAAATTGAGCAAATTAAACAAAACAAAATTTTAAGTTTGCTCGAAAGTTCATTTCAGTGAGAGAGTTGTTGTTGCTGTTTGGCTTGAATAAGATGAAACTGTGGAGTGGTCTTTGACAAGGCAACACGCATGTCATCGTTGACATCCAGTTGATTTCGACTTTTTATTTTGATAGAAACAAGCGCTGAAATCCCTGACTCACAAAGGTATGTAGCTGCAAACGGAATAAGAGCACCGATAGCTCGCATTGCCAGACGAGGGTAGTCTTGTATCAACGAACACCAGAATTCTTCAAGACTTCGATTTTTTTTTTTTTTTTTTTTTAAGTTAATGATGCCAAACGGCATCACGCAATCTCGCTAAATTGTTCTCAATTATTCTGACCTTCACGGACCCCCTGTACCCCATCCATGGACCCTTTGGGGGTCCATGGACCCCAGGTTAAGAACCCCTGTCTTAGAGGAAAAATCCATTCGGCAACTTGGTGTGAGTAAAAACCAAAGAAGTGTCAAAACTGAAAAGAAACTCTTAGAAGATAATTATCAATTAAAATAAAGGTATTTGATACAAACAAAAAAAAAAAAAAGAGAGGAAGATCATTAGGAGCAAGTGATAAGATGAAACGAGAAGATGATGAGGATCTAAGAGTTCACAGGAAATGTGCTGGAGAGAAATGTATATTTTTTTTGTTATGGAGATAGAAAGAGGCAGGTAGTGAAGTAAACTCAATTAGAAGACATACAGAGAGCCAGAAGAAAAAAAATGGTTGGCGGACTGTGCATTAACCCCTCGGCTGCGTATGTAGACTGCGTCGTACATGTCACGAATTGGCGCAAGCGTGTTTATAAGTTCGTGACATTTTTGTTTCAGTGTGAAAACCGCGAATTCTAATGGAA
>NW_027644613.1:42500-46031 GCF_032717465.1 Coenobita brevimanus
ATGGTCGTTCTCTTTCCTCGTGAGGCGTGGGATTTGTCTGAAGGAAAATAAAAAAGGTAGAGTGGGGGTTGGGGGTTGGAGAGAGGATGCATCAATCCAAGGTCAACATCCCTTCGTTACTCACCTGCTCAATTTCCCTTTCCTAATTCACCGCTGATAGCCATCACCTAACTAAATTTCCGCAGCAGCCTACTCCATAATTCATATGCTTCACACATCCCTTCTCCTCCACACCAATCTCCTCTCCCCCACACCACTCTCCTCTCTCCCACACCACTCTCCTCTCACCACACCACTCTCCTCTCACCACACCACTCTTCTCGCCCCACACCACTCTCCATTTCCCTAAACCAATTTCTTCTCCCAACACCTCTGTCCTCTCTCCCACAACACTCTCCTCTCCCCACACCACTCTCTTTCTCCCACACCACTCTCTCTCCCCTACAGCACTCTCCTCTCTCCCACAGCACTCTCCTCTCTTCCACACCACTCTAATCTCCCCACACATCTCTCCTTCCCCCCCACACTTCTCTCATCTCTCCCACAGTAAGATATAAGCCATAAATACTACATCGTTACTACATTCCAGTTCTTATATAACTAATTTATTCTTCCCAACTTGTAAATAATATCACAATAAGAAATTCACGTGGTTAGTAGTTCAAGGTGAAGGTTAAGGAAAGCATGAAATAAGAAACTTATTCAAACAGTAAAATACTGTGCAAAGATGCAAATGGAGAAGGAGGAAGAGGAGCAAGTGAGAGATAAAACGATATTGACGAGGATGGAAGAGTAGACAGAACATGCAACAGCACGAAGAGGGATGTTTGGTAGCTGTGATGGAGGGACCAAGTAAATAGCTGTAAGAAACTGAAGAAGTCTAAAAGAGAGGCAAACAAAGATGGAATCATGCTAAGAAAACGTACGACAGGTAGAAGTAATGTGTAAGTAATGTTAGTTGGTGAACCGTGCCAACATTACAACGAAATGAAAGTGGGATTCACCGCTGCCAAGCATACTGCCCTTTCTTTTGCCTTCCATCTTTTCCCACTTCTGTATGGGATTGATGTGTTTGACCAATATTCGTATTACAACTTGGTCCTGCGCCTCCGAGGTTTGGGCCGGTTTAAGGTCGGATACCTTTCCTGACACTAACCCTCCCAGGCACCGAGTTGGGCCGTCTTGCTCCCTTGGGTCGGGAGGATTGCACAGAAGAAATACTAATACTGGAAAAACGAGAGAAAGGTTACTGAATGGTACCAAGAAATCTTGATGAGACAGGAAGCTGAATTCGCTGTTTTGATGGAAAAGGGTGTAGCTTACCGAGATGGCATCATCACTGTATGTTGAAGATCACAGCAAACCAGCTGAAATACTGGCAAATTATCTGGTAAAAAATTATGTTAGCAACAGAGGAAATGTAAACAACGGCAAATGGAAAAAAAAAAAGTGAAATTCAGGATCCTCACGAAGAGAGGGCAAAGGAATATTTAAATTAAAGGGATAAAGGCAGCTTGCGTGTGGAAGACAAAGCGAGAATCTAGCACCATGGAAATTGGACGAAATCCTGGAAGGAAGTTCCGTGAAGCAGAGCTTTGTGTGTATGATAGAGAGAGAGAGAGAGTGTTGGTGGGGATAACAGATGTATCGTGACGTGCTGCCCGTTCTCTAATTCTCTCCTTAACATTAGTAGTTATGCTCTGTCTCTGTCTCTGTCTGTCTGTTTGTCTGTCTGTCTGTCTGTCTCTCTGTCTGTCTGTCTCTCTCTGTCTGTCTCTCTCTCTCTCTCTCCCCCCCCCCCCGCAGGGGTGGGTCACCTTGACGTGGTGTCTGGGCTTGAAGCGTGGCAGGCCGTGCCACCTGCCTTGAAGGCCTGCCTACCGTTGTGGGGTTCGGCATTTGTCAGACTCGTTGACCAAGCACCCCACCTGCATCACTGGTAGAGGAGACTTGCTGGGTAAGTGGCTTATCCCTGCCCGTCCTCGATCTTGGCAGGGCTTTTACCTCCCCAAGTGTTTGCCATGTGTGGTGTCCCGCAGTGCTCGGAAATGGGAGTCCTGGGGGTTGAGCAATGCTGCACGATGCCCTCAGCAACTAGCAACACACCTCTTTGGTCCCCTATTCTGGTTACACGGGCGGCCTGGTTGGACCCGACCAGGTCAATCGGCTGGTCACTTGTTGGCTAGGGTCAAGTGGGAACTGGGGAGCATGGTGGTCATAGTGTCAGCCTAGTCTGGTTCCTCCGGTGGTAACCTGCGTATACTCCCTCACTATCTCTCGGGTTGCCAGCAGTATCTCCGGCATATGATCTCGCCTTGTTGGGCTCCATGGTGGGTGGAGGGGTGTTTTTCTTTGCTGTTCATGGTACCTCGTTTCGTCCACTCCGTTTATGCAGGCTCCGACATGATTGCCTGCATCTGCCTTGGTCAGTTAATGGCAGCTCTCCATGCTGCTCAATTTCTGGCAGCCTCCCAATTCAGTCCCTTATCCCTAAGGTCACACTGTATGACCTCGTTCCAGTTTTTTTTTTTTTTTCGGTTTCCTCTCGCAGCCCTATCCCCCGCGTTAACACTTCTCATTCTCCGCACGCAGCCTTCATACTCCATCCTCTACACATGCCCAAACCATCTCAATCTACCTCCCGTCATCACAACACCTATACACTCCGCTCCCATCCTTCCTCTCGACTCTTCCATTGCATACCCAGCCCCCCAGGCCCGGCATTCAAGGATGCACAGCACATGCATCTAATCATTGTCCCTCCTGTATGTTCGAGCCTGCGAATATCCTCTTCCATTACTGCCCAGGTCTCACTACCATACAACATTACGCTCCTTACACATGCCACATATAAAGATCCCTTAGTATGGAGGGAGATCCTCCTTAATGTCAGGAGATGTAACAGCTCGCTGAACTTCTTGCAACCACACCTCACTCTAGCCACAGAGCTAGCTCCAGCCGCACCTTCAGTAAGTAACATGTCTCCCAAGTACAAAAACCCTTCCACGCACTCGAGAGACTCACCAGCAAGATCAGTCCTTTCACTCTTGACAGTCTGTCATGCACTTCTCGACACACTGCACACATAGTTTACCTTCCCTAAAGTTTCAAAGTTTTATGGTAAACTGGATGAGTTTTTACCTTCATCATATGACAAAGTTCAAGACTACACGCGAATGCTATATTACGAAAATATAGTGCATTCTATAGGGAAACATTACGGTCTTGGTTCCATGTCCTTATCGTTATCTGTTCATGATGATTAATTATATTAGTGATTTTTTAGATTATCATTATATAGATCTTGACCTTTGATTTTCTTCGTCGAAAATTTAATCAGTGTTCCACTGTTAACGTAAATCATTATAATAAATATGGCGCACCTTACTCCAACAATTCTTCATTTTTTCATACCTTGACCTTGATTGACGACTGTTTCCGGCTGAAATTCTGAGAGCTTAATAAGAACGAAACAGAGAATAATGAAAGATGAAACAAGGATCTAAATTAGCATGTAAAAAACTTGCAGGG